>NC_088877.1:9285352-9369466 GCF_032884065.1 Artemia franciscana
GGTAAGTGACAGCGAGAATTGCAAGTGATAGCAAGCGAGTATCAGAACGTGCCAAAAATGAAGCGAGAAAGAAAGTATTGTGCTGTTACTCAGATGTATTAATAAGAAGAAAAAGCTTTGGGCTGAATACCGTAACCGACCAAGTATAGCTAGCCTAGAAATCTGTGAATCTTGTAAGATATGCCTCCAATCAATTCTCAGAAAGGCCAAAAGGGAATATTTTAATACAAAACAAGCTGAAAGTGGTAAGGATGGAAGGAAAGTTTGGAAGACAATTAATTCACTGTTATGACCCAACGACCAAAAACCTAAACTACCCTCCAAATTACTGTTGATGGGAAAACCTTTACTGAGCAAACTGAAGTTGCGAAAGCACTTTGCACTTTCTTCGCCAGCATTGAAGAGAGAACGGTGAACACAGTAACACCCCAAGCGAAATCCTACAAGGATTTTCTAGGTCTAACGTGTGTTAAGTCAATGGCAGTCAATCCCGTAACTTCCCTCGACGTCTCAATGATTTTCAAAAACTTGAGAGGTACATCTGCGTCCGGATTCGACCGCGTTCACACGAAAGTGTTGAAATCAGTGTTGCCGTCTGTATTACAACCTTCAAATAATGACAACGACTCTAGTGAGCTGCTGGCATTCGCCGACGATACTACAATTGCCTCCTGTGACTTTGGCATGACGTCACTCCAGAGAAAACTAGAGATTGTCTTAGAAGACACTTACGTCTGGATGGATGGAAACCGATTTGTGATAAATATCGACAAATCGTGTGTGCTATTCTTTTCAAGGATTGGAACTATTCATCCAGAAATGACTGGAATTACGACTTCTAGAGGAACTATCAGGTGGCCAGAAATGGGTTTTACGAGGTATCTTGGTGCACTCCTGGACGAAAACCTCTCCTTTCTAAACCACATCCAGGCTGTGGAGCTGAAACTCTCTCGCAATCTTGGCATCATCAGGAAACTGAAGCACGTATTTCCTCCAAAAACCCTTTGTCTACTTTACAACGGACTTCTGAAACCTCACCTGCAGTATTGTGCCATAATTCGGCAGACAACCTTCAAATCACACCTGAAGAGACTTAACTCAATCCACAAGCGTGCATTGAAAATTTTTGGAAATGTAGACGACTATCTGTCCCTTGGTTCTCTTTACCGTCTGTCGTGCTCGGTTTTGTTTTTAAATGTTTATCCGGTTTACTTCCATCTCCCTTCCACAATCTGTTTCGGTTGATATCTGAACAACATAATCGAAACACGCGCTCTGTCTTTGACCTTCAAGTGAGACGAACTCAAACAATACGTTCAGATTTTTCCCCGGATGTAGTATGTGCTAAAGTGTGGAACATGCTTCCAAAAGAGCTGAGATGTAGGAGCTCCCTTGAGCCTTCCAAAAATAGTGTAAAAAAAATATTTAGTTAAAGGTCAATAAGTGAAAGATAAAAAGAGAAAGATAAATTAAATTAGTTGAAGTTTAGATTTTTAGTATATTTAGGTGAGGTGGTTGTACGCCCGATGAGGGAGGGAGGAGCCCTATGGTTAAGATTAAAAAAAAACTATATGATGAGGAGGCGTGTGGTTGTGTCGAAGAGTGAAGTGGGAGCCGTACTGCGTGTTAGTGAAGAATTTTTTATCTTTATGGGTCTCAACGTGAGTTTTGTCACAGACCAGTGTACTTTAAGTTTAGTTATTTCTTTTTTTTTTTAATTAAACCCGATTGAACCTTGAACCTTGCTAGAAGAGAAGCAATAGCGAAAATCAAAATGGTTCAAAAATGAAAGTTAAGAAGAAAGAAATATTACGTTAGAAGTGCAACACCATCACAATCTTTGACGCCAACAAAATTTGGCGCAAAATCCAGCGCAAACCTAAAAAGATATCATATACTACGCGGCTGTTGATCACAAGTTATTGGGACCCTTCAAATTTATATGTATTTCCTGGGGAGCCCTCCATTTTTCCCAGAAAATAGTAGCAAACAAAGATCATTCATTTGGAGGTTGCTACTTACAACAAGAAGCAATATATACAAGCCTGCCACGTGCCAAGTGCCCAGGCCCGGCCTCGACGTCGGTTACATAATTTTTTTCTTAAAACTGGCATATTGACATTTCTGGCCACAAACACCATCTAAAAAGGTCACAACTTAGAGGAATATTTTTTATTTTTCCCAGGGAGGCCGCATTGAAACTATAGTGACACCATGGCATCAAAAAGAGGCTCATTTGGTCTTCGGTTGGAAGAAAAGTGACAATGAGAATCAATATATACAAGCCAGTAGAGTCAGCCTCTTATACTGGTACTGACGCTACAGCAACTGACATCATCATATAATTGTACTAAACAGTAATTAATGGTTGTAACCTACGGTTATAATGTCCATCGTCATCTTATATCCGAAAAGGCAGTTTTTGACAAGAAAATAATTTTACTTTAAATATTTTGTTAATTAAAAAGGCGCTTAATGAACAAACCTTTTTTAAACTGAGCCTTTAAGCCACTCTCATGATGTTTCAGTGCCCCACTAGCTGTGGAGAAGGAAAAAACGAATAAAAAATGATTACTATGTAAAAAAGAGATATTTTCCTTGTTGTTCAAGCCAAGGGACTGTAAGTTTCCTGCATAGGGTTTTCAATCAAAACGATTCCAGTGGTATACTTTTTTTTTATCCGATACCGTTTTTAGGGAGTTTCAGGTTTTTTTTTACCACGGTGCACTTACTGATTAGTTTTATTTAGCTGGAAAAACGCATTAACTCAAAGTGATGGGGCTTTGCAACTTCCTCAGATTAAAATTGTGTCTCGATTACAGAAAACTCAGCGTATCAATTTTATAACATTTTCAGATGTTTAAATTGAAAATTACTCAAAATTTAAATCTTTAACAGGGATGTTAATAATTACCAGTTACTCTCCCAGAAGAATTTTGTCAATTTGTCGGTTTAAATGGAGTTTAAGTACAATGTGCTACAGAAAACTTACAATTTATCCGCAAGTCTGAATTCAACAAGCCTTCATCAGTTGAAACACTGCCACATTTTATCTTTTATTTTTGATAGAAGTTTTTTTTTCCAGTCCAATCAATTGCTCAAGGAACATAACACTAATACTTGTTCATGCTGTACAGCCTGTTAGCAACATTTAACCTCATATTTTAATCAACTACTTTATAAGTTTAAATCAACTGCATACGTAAGGGGGAGGGGGAGTGCTCTGAGCCCTGCCTTCCTGAAACCCTAAGTTTTTTAACGATTTCTTCGAGATTCGTATTCGAATTATGGAACTATTTTGCTTTTAGTGATAAAAAAAAAAAAAAAAAAAAAAAAAAAAAAAAAAAAAAAAAAAAAAAAAAACTCACTTGCTCCAATTAAACTTACAGCAACTGTTGCATAAGAACTGTAGGTCCAAGAAAAAACCAGCCGATATTTTCATGTTAGCATAAAAAGTTCCAAATCTCTTAACTAACCCTTCTTAAAATCACCGCAACTTTGCCAAAATCAAATTTGAAAAATAAAAAATGTTCAATGATCCGTAAAACAAAATTATAAAACCAGAATTGAAACCTACATAACAGAATACGAAAAAAGTCACCCATTGATTAATGCTCAATAAAAAAAAGTAATCCCGTAAGTAAAGAATGATATTATTTTATAAAATAAACAATAATATTCAAAGAGGTTGCACGTGGTTTTATGTGAAATTATAGCCTAAAATTATAAACAAATAAAATGTTCAAATAGACAGGATGTGGTTTTAAGAGAAATAATAAGATTTTATTATTGCTTATAAAATAATTTTAAGCATATAAAATTTTTTATGAGATTCAATGTTTATTAGGTATTAGTTCAAAAAACTTTTTCCACAAGACGAGTTTTTCGAAGAAAATTAAAGGGCTCCATTAAGCCAGGTATGAGCAAAAATAAAGTCAAATAATATTTCAAGCGTAAAACTACCACAAATAATTATCAACAAATAAATAAAATTCAAAACGAACAGAAATCACAATAAATAGCCAAGTCAAACTCAAAACAAGCAAAGAATAACAAGAATAGGGCTGATAACCCCTATGCCATCTCGAGACCAGAATAATATAATTTGCGCTCTACTGAAAATAAGTACGCTTGAAAGGTTTTCACCTTTCTTACTTTTATGAATGAAAAATTATCAAAACTTTAACCAAGAAATGTCAGTTTATGTCGATTTAACTGACAATTACATAAAAAAAACTAGTTTTTTTAACTGAAAGTAAGGAGCGACATTAAAACTTAAAACGAACAGAAATTACTCCGTATATGAAATGGGTTGTCCCCTCCGCAATCCCTCGCTCTTTACGCTAAAGCTTTTAATTGTATTAAAAAGCAGAATTGTGGCAAAGAGTCAAACTTTAGCGTAAAGAGCGAGGGATTTCGGAGGGGACAACCCATTTCATATACGGAGTAATTTCTGTTCGTTTTAAGTTTTAATGTCGCTCCTTACTTTCAGTTAAAAAAACTGGTTTTTTTTATGTAATTTCTGAACGTTTTTGAATTAATGCATGTTTGATTTTGGCTCTCCACACATAAATTATTAAAATGAAATTTGCATATTAATTCCTTTTTTGGCTAAATGGCTTTCTCTTAGTTTTGATCAGACGATTTTGAGAAATAAGGGATGAGAAAGGAGGCCTAGTTGCCATGCAATTTTTCGGTTACATAAAAAGGCAACTATAAATTTTTATTTTTAACGAATTTTTCTATTAGTAAGAAATATACGTAACTTAAGAATTATCTTACGTAACAAACTTTTATATTCTTTAATTTTTATTATGTATATGAGAGGGCTTGTACCCTCGTTAATACCTCGTTCTTTACACTAAATCGCAAGTTTTGTCCCAATTCTTTAAGAATGACCCCTGAATCAGAAAGGCCGTAGAATGAATAGTTGAAATTACTAAAAATACTATAGCATAAAGAGCGAGGTATTTATCTCCTCCTAAATACATCGCTCTTTATGCTAAAGTATTTTTAGAACCCCTCACATGCGTAATAATCTCTGTTCGTTTTAAGTTTCAATGCTACTCTTTACTTTCAATTGAAAAAAAATTTTCCATGTTTATTTTTTCATTGTTTTTTTATAGTAATTTTAGAAAATCCTGCGCCCTTTTCATTGAATTTCTGTTCCCCCATGACATATTTCTCCATGGAAAGATCCTCCCACATAGCCCCCTCCCCTCAACCCCACCCCCAAAACCAAAAAAAAAAATCCCCTGAAACTGACTGTACACTTCCCAATAACCATTATTATATGTAAACACTGGTCAAAGTTTGTAAGTTGCAGCCCCACCCCCAGGGACTTTGGGGGAGTAAGTCATTCCCAAATACATAGTTCTTATGGTTTTTGACTATGCGGAACAAAATGGCTATCTCAAAATTTTGATCTGTTGACTTTGGAGAAAAAATCAGTGTGGCAGGGGGCCTAGGTGCCCTCCAATTTTTTTGGTCACTTAAAAAGGGCACTAGAACTTTTCATTTCCGTTAGAATGAGCCCTCTTGCGACATTCTAGGACCACTTGGTCGATACGATGACCCCTGGGGAAAAGAAAAAAAAAAACAAACAAAAAAACAAACAAATAAACACGCACCCGTGATTTGTCTTCTGGCAAAAAATACAAAATTCCACATTTTTGTAGATAGGAGCTTGAAACTTCTACAGTAGGGTTCTCTGATACGCTGAATCTGATGGTGTCATTTTCGTTAAGATCCTACGACTTTTAGGGGGTGTTTCTCCCTATTTTCCTAAATAAGGCAAATTTTCTCAGGCTCCTAACTTTTGATGGGTAAGACTAAACTTGATGAAAACTTATATATTTAAAATCAGCATTAAAATTCTTTTGATGTAGCTATTGATATCAAAATTCAATTTTTTAGAGTTTTGGTTACTATTGAGCCGGATCGCTCCTTACTACAGTTCGTTACCACGAACTGTTTGATCCACGGTAATATGTTAGTTTCTTTTTTGTTTTTTGTTTTTTTCAAATAGTTCGTGGTAACGAACTGTAGTAAGGAGCTACCCGGCTCAATAGTAACCGAAACTCTAAAAAATGGAATTTTGATGCCAATAGTTACATCAAAAGAATCCCACTTTAATACTTATTTCAAATATACAAGTTTCATCAAGATTAGTCTTACCCATCAAAAGTTACGAGCCTGATGATTTGCCTCATTTTTGAAAATAGGGGGAAACACCACTACAAGTCTTACGATGTTAACCAAAATCACACCATCAGATTCAGCGTATCAGAAAACCTTATTGTAGAAGTTTCAAGCCCCTATCAAGAAAAATGTGGAATTTCGCATTTTTTGCAAGAAGACAAATCACGGGTGCGTGTTTATTTGTTTTTTTTGTTTTTTTTTTCCAGGGGTGATCGTATCGACTCAGTGGTCCTAGAATGTCGTGGAAGGGCTCATTCAAACGGAAATGAAAAGTTCTAGTGCCCTTTTTAAGTGACCAAAAAATTGGAGGGCACCTAGGCCCCCTCCCACGCTCATTTTCCCCCAAAGTCCCCGGATCAAAATTCTGAGATAGCCCCCTCCCACGCTCATTGTTTCCCCAAAGTCACCGGATCATTATTCTGAGACGGCCATTTTATTCACCATAGTCAAAAAACCTAATAAATATGTCTTGGGGGACGACTTAATCCCCCGCAGTCTCCGTGGGAGGGGCTGCAAGTTACAAACTTTGACCTGTGTTTACATATAGTAATGGTTACTGGGAAGTGTACAGACGTTTTCAGGGGGATTTCTTTGGTCTGGAGGGGGAGAGTTGAGGGGGGGGGGGGTACGTGGGAGGATCTTTCCACAGAGGAACTTCTCATGGGGAAAGAAACTTTCAATGGAGGCGCAGGATTTTCTAGCATTATTTAAAAAAAAACAATGAAAAAATAAATATGAAAAGTTTTTTTCTACTGAAAGTGAGGAGCAGCATTAAAACTTAAAACGAACAGAAATTATTACGCATATGAGGGGTTTACCTTCTCGTAATACCTCGCTCTTTACGCTAAAGTATTTTTAGTAATTTCAACTATTTATTCTACGGCCTTTGTGATTCAGGGTTCATTCTTAAGGAATTGGGAAAAAATTTAATCTTTAGTGTAAAGAGCGAGGTATCGACGAGGGGTGAGCCCCCTCATATACGCAATAAAAACATACGAATATAGAAGTACGCTACGTAAGTTAATTCGTAAGTTACGTATATTTTTTACTTATGAAAACGTTTGTAAGAAATTAAAAGTTATAGTTGCCTTTTTAAGTAATCAAAAAATTGGAGGGCAACTAGGCCCCCTCCCTCGCAACTTTTTTTCAAAATCTTCCGATTAAAACTATGAAAAAGCTATTTAGCCAAAAAAAAATTATATGCAAATTTCGTTTTAATTATTTATGTGCGGAGAGCCAAGATCAAAACATGTATTAATTCAAAAACGTCCAGAAATTAAACAAAAAAAGTTTTTTTTTAAATGAAAGTAAGGAGCTTATAGCCCTTGTCTTCAGCCTCTGGTTGCTCTTATAAACCTCAAAATCCTTGTTATACAATCTTTATACTATTTTGAACAAAATAGAAATCACAAAATTTCTATTGGGGGCATTTCGAGAAAATACGACGCGTAGAGGGATAGCTGCTCTTTGATCACTTTGATTCTTAAAAATGGCACTAAAACTTAGAATACCAATCCAATGAGCCCTCTCCGAAGTATATGCGACCAAACTTTCCATAAAAATCTTATATACACTAGGGTATAACTTACCACCCTTCCCCTGAGAGCTGTGGAGGGATGTCATGCTAAAAGACATAGTTTACTCACCCTTCAACGACGCTAAACAAAATTGCTATCTTTAAATTTTAGTTGAACGTCTTTGGGGAAATGATGGATGTGGACAGGGGGGGGGGATGCTCTCAAATCATTTGTGACAGTTAATAAGGGCACTATAACTTCCAATTTAAAATCAAATGAGCCCCACCTGTAGTTTATACGACCATCCAGCTCATAAAAACCTGATATACCCCCAAGGCACAAATTACAACTCTAGCCCCAGGGCTCTGGAGGATTGAGCCAACCCTGGAGCCATTGTTATATGTTCTTTAGACTATTTTGAACAAAATGCCTATCTCAAAGTTTCAATCAGTTGCGTTTGGTGAGAAGAGGGGTAGTAAGGGGGAGGGGTGGCATGTTGCTCTCTATCACTTTTTGTTCTTAAAAGGGAACTAAAACTTCCTATTTTCAACCATTTAGCTGCCCCTAAGGGTTATACAACCATCCCTTCCATGAAAATCTTAAATATCCCTAAGGAATAATGTTTAGATAGCTATTTTAGTCAAAATAGTCTAAAGATCATATAACAAGGCTTTTGGGGTTGACAGGGTTTATTTCAACCAAAAGCATTTTTATATTATCTTTGAACTATTTTGAATAAAATAGATATCTAAAAATTTATATTGGATGCGTTTCCAGAAAATACGTCGTGTTCAGGGGGCGGGAGGTAGCTACCCTCCAGACACTTTGACTCTTAGAAGGAACTGGAACCTCTGATTACCAATCCAATGAGCCCCCTTTGAATTTTATAAGTCCACCTTTCTATGAAAATCTTATTTTTCCAATTTTCCATTGAATGAGCCCTCTCTGAAGTTTCTACGAAATCTCCTTCTATGCGAAGTGCCCTGGTCGAAAAAAAAAACATTATACTAACATCGTTCTTTACTTAGTCAGTGCAATTGTACTGCCTGTGATATCTTGTCAATAGTAACCTGTAACCTGTTGTAACCTGTTGTACCACAGTGGATTGATGCTCTGCTTGGCAATACAGGGCCCAGGGTTCGATCCCCGCCGCAGAAAGTTGGGAAAACGAGCTTGCTACTTCTCCTTGTAAAAAGACTCAGTAACTGAACCGTCGATTCGACGACCTATGCACCAGCAATAGCTCTGGAGGATTTTTATCCTTTTTTTAGATAAAGGTGTTGCATCATCCTGTATATAATGACTTATTTTACTAGCCCAGTTACTATGGTTACTATGGATTGTGCCTGAAGCCCCAAAAGTTTAAAAATGTTCTAATTCTCCGAAGGCATTCAGAACATTTTTGGAAATGGGAGAAGAATAGAGATTGGTTTCTACCCCCCTCCACCTTACCCCCTTCGATATTTATCTGAATATTTATGGAGAATTGGAGCGTTTACCACGTTTTGGGGTTTCGACCGCACTCCCCCCACACAAAATCCACCGGCCCTCCATAATAATAACTTACTTGCAACTATACACCATCTTACGTTGCTTAATTACATAATTAAAATAATTTTCTATATTAATCATTTATCATGTATGGACTGCGTGCATCTTTAGGAAAGAATACGCCACGACTTCGCATTATTGCCTCTGAAACTAGGAAGCTCAATATTGGATCTTTTTTCAGTTCTGAATTGGTTGGCTATTTCGGATTTTCACTCGGTAGCAGCATGACCCTACTTCACCAATTTTTTTGCCATAAATTGGCAGAAAACACCCCTTATCTTTGGCACAGTATATTTTGTAATTGAAAGAGACGCTACAACTTTAATTTGTCTGTTTAAATTAGTCCTCTTTCGATATTCTAGGACCATTTTTAGGATACGGTCATCCCAGAGTAAACTGCTTAGTTAACTCTCATTGCACAGGCCGTTCCTTGCTCACAGTTCGTGACCACGAGTTGTTAGAGAAAATGAGAAGTACTACAAGTTAGATTTTTTTTTTTCTTTTATTTTATCCTTTCTTTTGCCAAACACAAAATCAAGGAAGAAAGGATATTTTTAATTAAAAAGTTGCGCATTAATTTGGTAAGGGTTTATTCGGGTATGGGAGGGGGAGTAGAAAGAAAAGCATCATTATTAAGAAATTGTTGAATCTTTTCAAAATATTACAAATTTTGCCTAATGTATCTTTTCCAAACACACCCTAATTTTGCGCTTCATAAATGTTTTTGGCTTCCTTGCGGAGAGATATTTGTCGTTTTAACCCAACTTCTCTTCACACACCCATGCAGAAAAACAACTATTAATGTTTTCAATCTCTGGTCTTAAGTAATTATTTTAGAAAAAACCCGAGAATATTAAACAGCATGGGTACTATATTTAAGGTATATGAAAATATATATGATATATAATAATGCTTTGGTATAATGATATGAAAATCAAATTAAAGATAATATACACAGTTCCATGGTTCCACGCATAACCGGTACCATCATAGACCTGATAAAAAAATAAAACTAATATATTTAATGAAAGAATAACTTATTTTCAGGAAGAAAAGGAAATATCGTACAATATATTTACAAAAATCAGCCATTTTATAAAAAAAAAAACTTACGCCAAACATTGGCAGTATCGATAAACCAAGCTGTTACTTTGCATTTAGTTTCATAATACTAACGGCAGTAATAAAATAGAATTTTTCTACATTTTTGATCTACAATGTTTCGGCATTTCCTCGCCTGCTTTTGATTCTTGTTGATTCAAAAAATCCTGGAAGGGGGGATAAGGAATCAGACGCTCTAAACCTTCTATTATTGGGAGCTTCCACAATCTGAGCTGAGCTAGATGATGCTGCAGAAGCTTCTTGAGACAACGGATTCTTCAGGAAGGAAATCTTCTTAACTTTGACTTTCCTATTCTTTGGTTTTTGTAAAAGGAAGGAGTGGAAAGGATGGTTTGGATCATTTTCACCACTTGGCACTACTTTTGGAGCAACTGGTACTTTCACAAGTTTCTTCACGATAGCTTTAGGAAGAGATGTAGTTACAAGAGCAACTGTAGATGTTGGGCGAACTGTGGTTGTGGGGCACCGTGAATCGGCAAAGGTTTCATCGCATACAATAGGACAGTCCGGATCGCTTGATCCAGGAAAGCACAGTGCTTTTGTAGTCACTGGTAACTCAGTTGTGGTAGCTCTAGTTGTGGTTGTGCTAACAGTAGTAGTGGTTGTTGGACGCTTCTCAAAAACTCGTACATCAATAGATGGATTTGCTTCTGGGCATTGTGGTCCTACTTCTCCTGGGAGGCAAGGGGGCTGTGTTGGTAGCTCAGTTGTTGTAATTGCTCGGGCAGTAGTAGATTTTACTTTTATTATCTTCTTTTTCTTCTTTTTCGGACTTTCTCCACAAAGGAAAGCATGGAATGGATGGCTACAGTCAAAATCTTCCTTGTTTTTAGCAGTTGTAGGTGTTTTTCTCGTGGTTGTTGTGGTAGTAGGTTCAACCTCAGCAACAACTGGCTGAAGAAAGAGAGCTCCCAAATTGGAAGAATCAGGGGAGACTGGAGGTAGATAGTCAACAGGTGGTAAATATTCCAGATTAGGAGTTGTTTCTTGAACCACTGGCTGAGTTGGTGGCCTAGTAGTGGTAGTTGTAGTTGTCGTAGTTGTTGTTGGGCAGCGAGGATCTCTAAATGAAGCATTGCAAACAACAGGGCATGATGGATCTCTTGACCCAGGAAAGCAGGGTGGCTTAGTTGTTGTTGTAGTTGTTGTTGTGGTAGTGGTAGTAGGACACCGGACATCTCTAAATGATGCATTACAAATTATGGGACAGGAAGGATCTCTTGAGCCAGGGAAGCAGGGTGGCTTAGTTGTTGTTGTCGTGGTGGTGGTAGTAGGACACCGGACATCTCTAAATGATGCATTACAAATTATGGGACAGGAAGGATCTTTTGAGCCAGGGAAGCAAGGTGGCTTAGTTGTTGTTGTAGTTGTTGTCGTGGTGGTGGTAGTAGGACACCGGACATCTCTGAAGGATGCATTACAGATTATAGGACAGGAAGGATCTCTTGAGCCAGGAAAACAGGGTGGCTTAGTTGTTGTTGTAGTTGTTGTTGTGGTAGTGGTAGTAGGACACCGGACATCTCTAAATGATGCATTGCAAATTATGGGACAGGAAGGATCTTTTGAGCCAGGGAAGCAAGGTGGCTTAGTTGTTGTTGTAGTTGTTGTCGTGGTGGTAGTAGTAGGACACCGGACATCTCTGAATGATGCATTACAGACTATGGGACAGGAAGGATCTCTTGAGCCAGGGAAGCAGGGTGGCTTAGTTGTTGTTGTGGTGGTGGTGGTAGGACACCGGACATCTCTAAATGATGCATTACATATAATGGGGCAGGAAGGATCTTTTGAACCCGGGAAGCAGGGTGGTTTAGTTGTTGTTGTAGTTGTTGTCGTGGTGGTAGTAGTAGGACACCGGACATCTCTGAAGGATACATTACAAATTATGGGACAGGAAGGATCTTTTGAGCCAGGGAAGCAAGGTGGCTTGGTTGTTGTCGTTGTTGTTGTCGTGGTAGTAGTAGTAGGGCATCGAGGATCTCTGAAGGAAGCATTACAGACTATTGGACAGGAAGGATCTTCGGACCCAGGGAAGCAAGGTGGCCTAGTTGTTGTTGGTGGAGCACATTCTGGAAGAACGGTGTAAAAAGGATTACTGCAATCAATTCTTGATTCTTCTTTTGGATATCCTTCTCTTGGATATCCTTGTTTCGAAGCAGCTGCTTTTAGTGAAGCCTGAGAGGATCCAGAAGACAGGATGGCATTTATACTATTTGGCTCATTGTCTTCATGGTGTCCATGATGAGAACCATGACTATCTCCTAAGAGACCTCCTCTCACTGCTGTTACCAAAAACCCAGCTAAGAGATAATTGCTAAGCCGAAAAATCTGAAAAAGGAGAAATAGCTTAGGATTGGAAAGTTAAGTAAGATATTATGCAAATAAGGACTATATTCTATAGGAAACACAGAAATCTGGTTTACTTGAGAGCTAAAATTATTTTACCTTCTGCTTAAGTGTGTGTTGAGAAAATAGTTTCGTGTTATATAGCTATATACAGTTAAGAAAAAGAAACCAATTGGCGATTTTGCTGAATGTAACAAAACATATGATCCGTAAACGTAATTTATAGCTGATTTTATTCTTCATTTTCAATTTCTTTTTTTTTTGACATATCAAAACAAATGAAAATTCATAGTGGTAACCAAAAATCTAAATATCGGTATCCAATCCTTCGATTTCTTTTAGGGGTGCCAAATCAAGAAGGAACTTATTACTGACCTTAAGGTCTGTTTGGGTAACACGGGTGCCACTAAACAGCCTTGCAATATGAAAAATTAACAATATTAAGATTAAAAACTGGAAATTTACTCTGCCTGACGTCGAAGGTATGTACACCAAGGATGTTAAGGGTCAATCAACGACATGAAAACAGCCACACTTTAGAAAGAAAAAAATGGAGGAACAGAAAAAGGGATAAATAACCTACACAGTTAAGTGAGTAGGAATTTTTTCAGGAGGAGAAAAATTGGGGAGGAAGAGAATAAAGAGAAAGATGGAGAAGTCAAAATTTGAAAAATCATAAGTAAATTTTCGTAATCACCATACTAAATACTATTTTACAGACTGTTTCTGCTACCTAATTACATTCTCAGTTCTTTACTATTATAAAGATTATTTTGGTAAAGTTTGAGGGCGTGACGCTTTAAAATAAACAAAACTTCATTGAACCTTGTGGCAGGGCCTTATGGAGCCTTAACTCAAAGAACCTACTCCTTGCCCCCAATATTTTTTCATTCCCCAGTGTGTAGAGCTGTACACTAGAAACTAACTGAAGCTTCTTTTCACATGGGAATTAAACCAAAATTAAGCGTTAAAATTACATTTTTCCGACCGAGCGATAAATACGTGTTATTTAAATTATTTTTTAAATTATTTTTGCTGCAATAAAAATTCAACTTATTTTTCTCTCGGTATTAAACAAAAGAGCTATTATTTGATTATAGAAAACCATTTTTCTGTTCGTTTTGTAGCATACAGAAGTATTTTCTCTTTTTACCCAGAGATGCATTGAAAAAACTATTTGCAGCTAATAAAGGCTAAAAAAGACTTACACACTGATTCCCCCCCCCCAAAAAAAGGCATTTATGAAGAGTAGTTCCTTTTAATACTAAAGATATTTTAAAATAATAATTAGTACATTAGCAAGAATACCCAGACAAGTTAAAGGAAGTTTTTTATCCTTGTTGAAGAAGTTATTGATTTTAGCTGAGACGTAAGAATTAATACCATCTAGGGCCAAACGAAAAGCAGATCGTCAAAGAAAGGGATGGGAGGAGTTCGTAAGGGAGGATGTACTGGAAACTAGAACGTCTTGGGATGGTGCAAAGAGGGAGACTTCTGACAGATTGGGGTTGAGGAGTACCGTGCGTTGCTGTGTTGGTCTCAAGTGGCTTGGTACTGGAGTGAGTTTTAGTAGCAGCAGTAGTAGTAGAGAGGTAGGAAATATTTTCTTGGAAGGGGCTCCAGCACTTCGTATAAGGTTTGTTTTACTTTTATATAATTTAAATAGGCTAGGGAGACAGCAATGGAAATACCCTCCCAAACCCCTCCCTGCAATTCCATCTACGTGTAGGCTTGGTTTAGTAGGTTTTGGGCTTGTAGAGGTATTCTACACAAGATGATTTTCTACGGAGGGGCTCTAATACTTTGTAAAAGACTTGTTTTATTTCTATGTAATTCTAAAAGGTTGGGGGTCTGCTTTGGTAATAGCCTCCTCTCCCTCTTACTATTTCATCTTTAAGAGGGCTTGGCTTAGTAGGTTTTTGAATTGTATAGGCATTCTAACAAGAAGTCATAATGTCTTCCCTAATTTGAATAAGCTAAGGTTTTGTTATGAGGTGATCACGTATGGGTAGAGTAACCAGAAATTCTAGAACCGTAGGAATAACCTCTTGACATTTTCTTCTGAAGGACTTTTATATCAATATAAGCTGTTTGGCCTTGATGGATCCTCTTCATTTAAGTGAATGCAAACCGGTGGACTATCAGTCTCATCTATGTTCACGTTGGCGATCAGAACCGGTTAGCTGGTATTCCCTAATTGCAAATTACAGCTTATTGCTATGGGTAATCAGTCCCAGCTTTAATTAACTTTTTACCAAACATGGTTACTAAATACTATTAAGAACTTGGTAAAGGCGAAAAATTCGAAAAGGAATACAGATGCATATTATATCTTTGCTTATGATGTATAGCTATTATGAAGATATTTTGGGAATTGAGATGCTTTGCAAAGGCTTACGATAATTAATAAAGCTGAACTTTTTTTATAATAGTTGTTTTGTTTATTTTTTGCTTTGGGAATTGGTGCTATCCTTTAAAAATCCTGTGGAATTCAAATAAACAACTACAATGTAGAATATTATTTTGTTTCTTTGGTGGGGACTCACTACTTTTCAAGGCTGGGGAATAATCCTCAAAATGTTCAAATATTAAAACTATATCAAAACTACATAAAAATATAAGACAAGTAAGGAGAGTCTTGACAATGAGCGCTCAAGCCTGGAGCCCGACTAAATATATTGCTAAATTTAATGCAAAAAAAAAAAAAAAAAAATATTAAATCTATCCATAGAAGGGCTATCGTTCAACTACTCAGAAAAGGTTTTTTTGAAAGTACTACTTTTTTGAAAGTATTAATGTAGTAGTAGACCTACTTTTTTAATGTAGTAAGTACTATAAAAGTAGTAATTTTTTTTGAAAGTATTAATGAAAGATTACTGAAGTAATTTTCAAAGCACGGATCAATTTAGCTTGGTGCTTCAGGTCCGAGCTCACCCATAAGCCTAAGTCTTATGAATTTTACAGTAGTTCTTATTTATTTTCATACAATTTAAATATTTTTGGTGTCCTCATAAGCTTCCCGTCCCCCATCCTCGAAATGAATTTTAAAACAACGCTGTGATTATAAAATACAACACGAAAAGCCAAAAACTCCATTGCGCTTGAGAACTTTTGGAAGAAAACTTGCTAAAATACATAAATGTTTGGATTTCTTTTTTTTAATCAGACACTTCTTTTCGAGAATTTTTTCTAATCCTCTTGAGATTTTCATATACCGATACGAAAAACACACTTTCGTGAAATATCTTAAAACAGTTGAACCCAAAATATTTTCAAAACAAAGTTAAGTGCAGGATATATACAATTATTCATAATTATTCATTAAATACTTAATTATATTTTAACTTATTTAATTATTAATAGCTTTGAAATTTTCTTGGATGAATAGACAATCGTGAAACCAATTACTCAAAACATTAAAAGTAATAATAACTTTCCGATAGCGCAGACAACCATAAACAGAACAAATTTAAGTAGTTTTGTTAACTACTGTAAATTAAATTAAACATTTTCACAGGACTTTGGCAACCTCTGAAATTCTTATGCCGGAACAAGATTTGAACTTAGTTGGTTGATGCAATAAAAATTTTTTTTATCGAGCGATATAATGCCATCCGTTTTTTTTTGAAAAAATAATACTAATAAAACGAGGCATCACTCATTTTGGTATGATCTTTCCAAGCAAGGATGTAAGCGCGCTCTGTGTCCCACATTACGACTTTTCCTATAGTATGTTAATTTTTTTTTTCAAAGAATTTTCTTGTTTTGCATTTCTACACTTCTTTATCTTAGCTTAAAGCCTCTCCTCCAAATAGGTTCATAGTTACGAACTGGTATACATCAAGTATCAAATGGATTGCTTAGAATTTCTCTATTAAAGCTGTAATATAGTTGGACATCTCCTTGCAATATCAGTGAGGTAAATTCTGTTCAATTCTAAACTAACTATCATGATAATAAAAGAAAACACAAATTTCTGCTATTAATATATAAATAGAATAGAAATTAGAATTGGAACAAACATTATATGGCAAATTAATGACAAAATTTCAAAATGCGCAATTTATGTCTCATATGGCCCATATAGCTAGCCTACTATTTAGCTAAAGCCATTAGAAAAATTTCGCAGGGTTATATTAAACTTCCATAATTATCAGCATAGATAAATTTCAACCTTTCAAATGTTTTAAAATTTGAAACATAGCCTTCCTAAGTAAAGCCATTGAGTTTAATTACTAGCTACAAACGGTTAAAGAATTTTATGCGCATACTCAACATATCGTCAAAATCACAAGTTGTCATTACAACCGGCACTCCCCTCTAGCTCCATGGATTATCACATGTCTCTCTACGATTGTCGAATACAGTTTAAAAAATAATTTTGCTGACTATAGTCGGATGGATAATATAGTCGTTTCCGACTATAGTCGGTTCGGTTGGATAAAAGAAAGAATTAGTCAACCTCAACGGGAGATTCGAACTGTCTTCGTGAACCCAAGAATAATAGTCTTTGTGACATCCTTCGCTTAATATTCATAAATACGTTCGGTACTTTTGCCTTATAGCCACCATACTCAAGATCTTGTCAAACAGTTCGTAAGGAGCGACCCGGCTCAATAGTAACCAAAACTCTAAAGAATTGAATTTTGATATCAATAGCTACATCAAAAGAATCGCATTTTAATTCTGATTTTAAATATATAGGTTTCATCAAGTTTAGTCCAACCCATCAAAAGTTACGAGCCTGAGAAAATTTGCCTTATTTATGAAAATAGGGGGAAACGCCCCCTAAAAGTCGTAGGATCTTAACGAAAATGACACCATCAGATTCAGCGTATCAGAGAACCCTACTGTAGAAGTTTCAAGCTCCTATCTACAAAAATGTGGAATTTTGTATTTTTTGCCAGAAGACAAATCACGGGTGCGTGTTTATTTGTTTGTTTGTTTTTTGTTTTTTTTCCCAGGGGTCATCGTATCGACCAAGTGGTCCTAGAATGTCGCAAGAGGGCTCATTCTAACGGAAATGAAAAGTTCTAGTGCCCTTTTTAAGTGACCAAAAAATTTGGAGGGCATCTAGGCCCCCTCCCACGCTCATTCTTTTCCCAAAGTCAACGGATCAAAATTTTGAGATAGCCATTTTGTTCAGCATAGTCGAAAACCATATTAACTATGTCTTTGGGGATGACTTACTCCCCCACAATCCCTGGGGGAGGGGCTGCAAGTTACAAACTTTGACCAGTGTTTACATATAGTAATGGTTATTGGGAAGTGTACAGACGTTTTCAGGGGGATTTTATTTTATTTGGGGGTGGGGCTGAGGAGAGGGGGCTATGTTGGAGGATCTTTCCTTGGAGGAATCTGTCATGGGGGAAGAAAAATTCAATGAAAAGGGCGCAGGATTCTCTAGCATTACTATAAGAAAACAATGAAAAATAAACATGAAAACGTTTTTTCAAATGAAAGGAAGAAGTAGCATTGAAACTTAAAACGAACAGAGATTATTACGCATATGAGGGGTTCTAAAAATACTTTAGCATAAAGAGCGAGGTATTTAGGAGGAGATAAATACCTTGCTCTTTATGCTAAAGTATTTTTAGTAATTTCAACTATTTATTCTACGGCCTTTCTGATTCAGGGGGTCATTCTTAAAGAATTGGGACAAAACTTACGATTTAGTGTAAAGAGCGAGGTATTAACGAGGGTACAAACCCCCTCGTATACATAATAAAAATATAAGGTTATGAAAGTTTGTTACGTAAGTTAATTCTTAAGTTACGCATATTTTTTACTAATAAAAACGTTCGTTAAAATTAAAAGTTCTAGTTGCCTTTTTAAGTAACCGAAAAATTACAGGGCAACTAGGCCTCCTTCCTCACCCCTTATTTCTCAAAATCATCTGATCAAAACTAAGAGAAAGCCATTTAGCCAAAAAAGGAATTAATATGCAAATTTCATTTTAATAATTTATGTGCGGAGAGCCAAAACCAAACATGCATTAATTCAAAAACGTTCAGAAATTAAATAAAAAAAAACTAATTTTTTTAGCTGAAAGTAAGGAGCGACATTAAAACTTAAAACGAACAGAAATTACTCCGTATATGAAATGGGTTGTCCCCTCCACAATCCCTCGCTCTTTACGCTAAAGTTTGACTTTTTGCCACAATTCTACTTTTTAAACTAATTAAAAGCTTTAGCGTAAAGAGCGAGGGATTGTGGAGGGGACAACCCATTTCATATACGGAGTAATTTCTGTTCGTTTTAAGTTTTAATGTCGCTCCTTACTTTCAGCTAAAAAAATTAGTTTTTTTTTATTTAATTTCTATCGCGAACATAAGACAATAACTGGTTTCCTTAATCTTTATACCAGGCAATATTAGCTTCGGCTCGGTGGGAAACAATATTGTAGCCATATTTTAATTAAATATTTAGTTGGTATTTTGGTTAGGTTAGGTTATATAATGCGGTATGGGCGCCCCCCTCCCATAATTCTTTTTTTAATTTTCATAATTTTGTTGAAAAAGTATTATATTTTCATTATATTTTGTTTTATTTCATTAGCATTAACAAAACTTCACTTCTCGAAAGAACTTGTGGGTGGTGGCTATAAGACACAAGTACCTTCGTTCAAATTTATTCTAATAACTATGAGTTTTTTCTGTTTTTTTTTTTGTTTTTTTTTTTTTACTGTGAATATTATTATTGCATTAAGAAATTACTAAGCTTTTATTTCTACTATGACACATTTATACGGTTTATTATGTTTATTAAATTTTGTTGTATTTTCATTATTTGTCTACTTAAAATAAACCATTGATTGAATCAAGCATCAGACTAAATATATTAGGTATAAATTTGAGATTAAATAACTTCGTATGGCATATTTCTTTTTTTCAAAAACACGCATATACTATACAGAATGTGATCGGACAGTGGCACCCCGATTACATCGATCACACAAATGCCAATGGGGAGGGAGGGGCAATTTAAAATACACAATTTTGGCATTTTTGTTATAAAATAAGAAATCAGATTTTATTGAATGCATGATAGGTACATTCATTTAGAAAAAACTAAAAAAAATCAACCTCTTGAATTTTGAGAAACACTTTTTAGATTAAATTGGAAAAAGCTAATTAGTCCCCCTTCCCCCTATGTGGAAGTGGATTTGCAACAATGCAACCGATTAAAACAAAAAAGCTTTTTAACATTAAAATCATATCAAACATAGTGTTTTTTTCCAAACAGTATCTATATGTCCCTTAAACACAGAGAGAGGAATTCTTTGCTTTTTAAATTGTTAATACCAAAACAATTGTGTTAGTTTCAGTGCTATAGATTCATTATTCTGTTTCTTATTGATAGTAAGGATTTGATCCCTTTTTATTATTTGTATGTATTTTAATGTAGCTGTCTGGGTTCCACTTTCTCATCAACAATTCAAATTTCTTGTAACCATATATTAGATGTCTTAGAGTATGATATCACTAATGACAAAACAGTTTTGTGTGTCTTAGTGTGAAAAATTTTGTATCTTATCCGTTATTGATAGTTTAGTTTATACTCGTTTTTCTTGTTTATATGTGTTTTAGTGCATTTTTATTAACTATTTTATTTATTTATTGGGATTTTTTTCCCAGCTCGATGTTTTGCTTTTACCAATGTTTTGCTCCTATTATATAAAGGAATTATTACAAAACAAGATAATGTACATCACAGAGCCCTGAAGACGATACTAAGAGGCTCCATTAGATAGGGTGTTAGAATAAACTGCGACAAAAGAAAGTATGAAAGTGAAATTAGAAGGTAATATGATTTAGAATTAGAAGGTAAAATATGGCGATGAGACCGAATTTTTTTTTTTTAGAGAAACAGGAAACAAGAGAAATATATTTTTTTAAAACTCATTGGTAGAAGAAGACCCCGAAAAAGGAAAAATGGATTTATTGAGGATGCTTGAATGAGAACATATCCTTGCATGGATGCCTAAAAGGATGGCTATTGCATGGATACCTAGAAGGAGGTTCCGGAGGTTCAAAATCATTTGTTAAGCTGCTCTAGAAGGGAAGATGAGAGGCATAATTTTGGATCAGGAGGACCAAAAAGAAGGAGGTTCCGGAGATTCAAAATCATTTGTTAAGCTGCTCTAAAAGGGAAGATGAGAAGCATAATTTTGGATCCGGAGGATCGAAAAGAAGGAGGTTCCGGAGATTCAAAATCATTTGTTAAGCTGCTCTAAAAGGGAAGATGAGAGGCATAATTTTGGATCCGGAGGATCAAAAAGAAGGAGGTTCCGGAGATTCAAAATCATTTGTTAAGCTGCTCTAAAAGGGAAGATGAGAGGCATAATTTTGGATCCGGAGGATCAAAAAGAAGGAGGTTCCAGAGATTCAAAATCATTTGTTAAGCTGCTCTAAAAGGGAAGATGAGAGGCATAATTTTGGATCCGGAGGATCAAAAAGAAGGAGGTTCCGGAGATTCAAAATCATTTGTTAAGCTGCTCTAAAAGGGAAGATGAGAAGAAAAATTTTGGATCGGGAGGACCAAAAAGTGATTGAACATTGTCCAGCTTATCCTCCCTTTGAATGCAGCTCAGCAAACGCAAACGTCAGATGGGACCTTCATGCAGAACAGCACGGAATTACGATGATTCTGCACTTACATAGGTGATATGTATGTGCATGGCCTTATCCAGGTAGAAGGGGGCTAGAGGTTTTGATCCACCCCCGAAATTTTTGTCCGACTCGTAAAAACGTAACAAAAATGAATAGAAAAACTGATGTGTTTTTCAAAGCTTAAAGGTAAGAACCTTCCGTAATTTTTTTTGGTAGCCCCTCCCCCGAAAAAATTCTGGATAAGGCCCTGTACATGCGGTACGTATGCAACTATTGTATTTATTGAGTACATAGTCAAGTTTCCAAGTGACACAATCCTTATGAGCAGCCTAATCAAATATAAAAAAACGAGTTTTTTCAACTGCAAGTAAAGAGCAACATTAAAACTCAAAACGAATAAAACTTATTATATACATGAGGGGATTTGCCCCCTCGCCAATATTTCGCTCTTTACGCTAAAGCTCGAATCTTCTTCCAATTCTTTAAGAATGACCCCTGAATCACAAAGGCCGTTTAATTAGAATAAATAGCTCTTTTGAAAGAACTAAAAAAAAACTTTAGCCTAAAGAGGGAGGTGTTAACGAGGGGGCAAAACCTCTTATATATGCAATAATTTCTGTTCGGTTTAAATTTTAATGTAGCTCCTTACTTTCAGTTGAAAAAACTTGTTGCTTTTTTTCATTTAATTTTTGATCGTTTTTTAAATAATGCTGGGAAATCCGGTGCCCCCCTTCATGGAAAATTACCTTTCCCCAAGAAAAAAGTTATCCATGGAAAGATCCTCCCACGTAACCCCCTCCCCCAACCAGAAACTCCACCAAGTCTATAAAACATAAGACGCAATTGTGTCACAGCAAATTAAAGCAACTCAAAGTAAAGGAAGAGAGAGCCCAGAGAGACAGCCAGAGAGAAAGAAAGGGATTAATTGAAATCATAAAAGAGGAAAAATTTGTTATTTGATTGTAGCTTGCTTTTAAAAGACACTTATAGCATAATGATTCATTTTCACGTCATAAAAAATAACATTACAGTCTTTATTACCTATATTATTTTGCCACCTATCGCAACACTCCATGCAGATCAAAGACACGGACTTTCTTTTAATGAATGTATGCATTTAATACATAGGAGTAAAATGTATTAGAAATGTTAAAGAACTAGCAAAAAACGAAGATTCCCTAAAATATAATGTAAAAGCAAGGACCGGCTCTACTATATAGGCGAACTAAACTGCTGTCTGGGGTCCAAGGTTTAAAGGGTGGCAAGGCGGCAGGCTTAGGATGTCCTTCTTAATAAAAACAGGTTGCAAAGGAATGAAGAATGTACTTTTTATAAAAGAAATTCGGAATTCGATTTCATATAGCGCGAAACGTCAACCTTAACAATTTGGTCACTACAGTTTGACAAAAATGCAACCCCCCTCCCAAACAAAATAATCTTGAACTCTTGGTTGCTGTTACCTTTGGAAAGTGTAAATGACTGCTGTGTTATCGTAATTGTATGAAATAGTAAACTTAGAATATAGTTTAAATGTTTTTTTATGTTTTAGATGCTTATAGTTTAGAGAAAGCTGGATTATAAGGTGGCGCTAGCAATTCTAGCGCCTAAAGCATAATTCTAACGCCTAAATGCTTAGGGTGGCCCGGCTTAGACAATGAAAACAGAATTACGAGACTTTTATGACTTTTAAGCCCCCTAAGTAGTATTTACTTTGTATCCTCTTAAGTTGAGTTTGCTAACACTTGCCACATCCAGAGCCAGTGGGGCTCAGGGAATATAAATGTCTTTCAAAATACGAAAAATAATTATTGTCAGAAGAGCTTTTCACTATTATTTAAAATAATAAATAGTGATATGTGTGTTGAAAAATTGGGATATCCTTAAAACATGAAACGGACTAAACTAGTATGAGCGAGTATATGGATGGGCCAGTAGGCCAGTAGATTATTATTATCACAAAATCCCTGCCTTTCTTTGAGAATACTCTTAGGGGACTTCTGTGGGGGCCCGACATTTCAAATTACTTCCATTATTGAGTAGCTTTGAAATAAATTGTTAGTGTTGGTTTATTTGAACATGACAGCTATTGTTTAAATTGAACTTCGAAGCCATGGGCTTGGATTGTCGCTTGTTACAAAACGGCGGATTTGACTTAATTTTATTCCTGGGTATATCAGGAAGTCTAAAATAAAACGACAGTAATTTTCCAGCTGCCATTCTTCAAGATTATTCTATGGCAAGTTTAGGATTTAAACGTTTTTTAGAGGGGGGGGGGGCATTTCATTGCGTTTTCAGAAAGTAATTAGTACTAATTAATTGGAGCTTAAAAATAATTATTTTGTGTTGGAATTTACCACCCTAGGCTTAGTGGGTCATTTATGACAAAATGACGGATTTGGTTCAGAATTCACTTAGCTCTTCTTATATCAGGCTATTGGAAATCAAAAGATATAAATTCTGGTTCCGATTCCTGTTTTACCAATAAGGAATAAGGAAATTTTAGAAATCTTCTGATTTTAGCTTTAAATTTAATCTCTATTATACCCCTAACCATTATATATACCCATTATTAATTAACCATTAGATCTAATAAACCTTTTAGCTTTTAAATCTTCTTCATTTCTTAATCTGCTGTTTTCAAGGTAATGCAAATATATATTTTTTTTTTTATAAACGGCACCAAATAGTTAGGCAACCTGATAACAACAGCTACCAATAGCTCACTCGGCAAATTAATAAATTCTCTAATAAAACCTGAATATTAGTATTTTTTTTTATTTTTTCTATTCTTACTTTTGCTTTATATTAAGCAAAAGTAAACAAAAAAAACTTGAGCCAAAGGGGCACAAGAAGTATAATTCTGTACCTTAGAGAAAAAAAAATCCTTCTGTTGTTTCTACTGATTCATCTTTGTCTATCCCTAAGTATTTTATAATCAATATAACTGTCTGTTTTGAGAATATTTCAGGATGGATACAAATAAGTTTATCCTGAATTCACAGTGATGTGATTTCACGCAAAAAATGGCCGCTTTGCATAGACCAACAAGTTTCTTATGTTTTTTACTGTAAGTTTATGCGTCACAATAGTTCAACGCCTCCATTGAAATATTTCTACTGAGCCGTTAAAAATCGTATCTGTTATTCTGAATTGAAAGCTTTTTGGAACCATAAATTGCAAATAACTGAAAAACTAATCATCAAAAGTTTTCCATTAATATTTGACAAAAAAAAACCTGAGAGTCATGTCCTTTTAATCCAAGATTTTAATCCTTAGGGCCTGAAGGAATTTCCAGGGATACGAAACTAAAAGATTAGAATTATATTTTTAATTAAGTATAGCTAGCCCGGGCTTATACAGGTTATCCGTTTAAATATTGTTCATGCTCCTAGAGCTTGATTTAGCTGTTCAAATATTCCGCAATGGGCTTATGAGATATAAAAATAATGTTTCTTTATTTAAATATCTTACAATATTTTTTGCGTTTCAAAAGCTACAATGAACCGTTTCTGGGTGAACATTTTGGCGATTTTCCAGCATCTTTTATCTGTGAAACGTTTTGCGTACAGAAAAAAAAAAAAAAAAAAAAAAAAAAAAAAAAAAAAAAAAAGATCACATTCATGAAAACCACAGGTTAGACTCTTAATTGACTTCATTAATTGGCTACATTAATTGACTTCATTAAATTAGAATTTGTACCGATGCACTGGTAGTTTTGCTACCAGTCTTAATTTCTATCCCACATTAAACCTGCTTTATTTCCTCTTTTATTAGTTTCTCGTACACACTGGCTGAAACTGCAAGTCAATAGAGATTCTTCTGAAGTAACATTTTGGCTTATTTCTCTGAGACTATTTCTTTTTTGTAAGTAATCTGAGGTGATGAACTTAATGAAAAAAAAAATACAGTTAGATCTGCCGACGAGATTTTTGGAATTTAACCATTATTTTCTAAAACTGACATTAAGGCATCAATGTCATATTTAATATTTCATAAGGAAATATAAACAACGTCGTTTAGCGAACGATTTTCTGTTAGATTATTTTTTCTTATTTATTTATTTAGCATCAAGAGGGAGTTTGACCTAAAGCTGTGTTGAACAGCCTCATTTTTAATACGCTAATAACGTTTAAATTTCAGAAACTCCTCTATTTTATTTTCAATTTATTTATTTTAACCAAAATTACCAAAAAAAAAAAACAGTGAGTAAAATAATTATTTACGAAAAAAAAAAATGACGAAAAATTAAGCAGTTTATCTGCTAATATCCGAAACGTTTCTGCTTAGCACAGACAATTTACTAAAAACATTATTCATCTGAAATTTTCACCTTATTTTCCTATTATAGTGCCATGGAGGAAGAAAATAAGCAATACTTATTTTCCAATTAACTCACTAATGAGATAGCTAAAAATAGATGTACCATTAGAATTTCATTTTGAACCTAAATATAACATTCATCTGTGTAAGAAATGAACTCTACCCCCACACCCTAATATACAAACACATACCCGCAGTAGTTTACATGGCATGAATTTTCAATTAGTTTGTCACACTGTTAGAAGAAAAGACTGACTTACGGAAAACTCGCTAGATATATTCAGCTCAGGCTATGTGACTGCACATTAGGCGGGTGTGGGGGGTAAGGTTCATTTCTGCCTCAAATTAGTGTTTTTTTAGGATTCAGGGTGAAATTCTGATTCTAAACATATTTCTATTTCATAGCTATCTCATTAGTGAGTTAATTTGAAAATTACCCTTTTTTAATAGAACATAAAATTTAAAAACAGTGAAAATGTCTTCAGATGTTTAAAAACTGCACTGCAAGATATACATTAAAAAAACCTCACCATTTTCGCTTAACTATCCCCACTCTTTTTGTTGTAGAGACGAGGGACCATCTGCTACATTAAAACTATTGTCTTCAACTTTAGTATATCTTTTACTATTCCACAAATGGCCCCTAGGAAAAGAGTCTTTTCAGGTTTTATCTACCAGATTTCATCCAATCAAAGAGGATCACGAAGAGTAGTAAGTTTAATTCAAGGGCATGCTGCGAGGCGAAGATTCTTCCGCATTGATGTAGCCGGTTTTTAGATGGACAGATGATTCCGCCGGATGAGATATACGTTCCTTTCACCATACATATAGAAGTGCGTTGACTCCTTTTGTTTTTTTAATTCGCTCAGGTATACGTAATCTACACAGGCTGAGCAATTCCTTTCACTCGGTCCATTAAGAAAATATTTAATCCAAGGCTGTTTAAATGAGGACAAAGTTGTCAGTCGGCATTTTTCAACACACCTAATTTCATTGAAAGATCAATTTTAAGTACGGCAATACTTACAGAAGGGTTTCAAAAAGACCAGATGTTGCAAAAGATTAGCGAAAATAACATAATTTTTTGAGATTATGATCTCATCCTACGTGATAAAAGTTAAAAAAAAACGTTTTTTATACGAAAGTAACGAGTGATATTAAAACTTAAAATAAAACGAAAACTATTCCGAATATTCTCACACCTCCCGTCCCTAATAGCTTCGGCTACCACCTTCTCAACTCGCCGTTCTTGTCATTAAAGTTTGTAGTGTTATTCTTAAGGAATGGGGACAAAACCCCAAACTTCAGTGTTAAGAGCGGAGGGTTGAAGAGACGTCAGCCCCCTCCCGTATATAGAATAGTTTATGTTCGCTACAATTTTAATGCTGCTCTTTACTTTCATTGGAAGTAACTTGTCTTTAATTTCGGTTCGTTTTTTATAATAGCCTACTCCTACTACTATTAATAACCCACTGCAGCACGAAGCCACCTGAGGCCAGCACAGCTACGTGTGCTTCTCATCTCATCTCAATTTATTCAAAATCTCCCCCTTTACACTCTCTCATAAAGTTTCCATTTCCCTTAAATCGTTCCTTAAAACATCCTCCCACCACATTCAAGGACGACCTACTTTTTGTTTGGCCAACAAGGATAATATTTGGCAATCTGCCATTCCTAGGCCATACTTGACCATACAGGACCATATTTGACCGTTGTCATCGCAGTAGCTTTTAGTATTCTCATCTTGGTTCACAGACTTATCTTCCTTTTCTTCCAAACTTTTTTTTTTCAACTGTGAAAAACACACCGGGCCTTTGCCATTCTACTTTCAACATCTTCACTGTATGCACTGTCCTTATTAACAGTACTAGCTTGGTAAGTGAAGCTGTCGACTTGATCGCTTCAGAGCCGTTGGACGGCTTCACAGTCGTTCCAAGGCAAAATTATTTACAGCGCCCCTTTTGCCTCAAATATAAGCATAAAAACGAATCAAAGTGAAAAATATTAAAAATTGGGAAACCCCCGCGATGGCATGCTCCCCCCTCAAGCCATGGTGTCTAGGCCCACTTGCCCTGGTCATCCCTCCCCACTTTGAATGGCTCTGCCCAACATGAACCTCTTCACCTTCACTCATCCCTAGTCTTAGTGAGTTAGTCTTCTTGACAAAAATTTGCGAGAGTGTTTTTGCCCCCTGAATTCTTACAACCTCTAAAAATTCACTCGTTCTGCTAGCATTTTCATCTAAGATGATTAAATCATCAGCCTAATCTAAGTCTAGGAGAGTTTTACTTCCCCGGTTGATTCCGTGTTCTCCCATTGCCTTTGCTGTACTCTTTAGAATGAAGTCCATCAAATGATCAATTTTATAATGGATTAATAGCCTAATCGAATTACCTTAAATAGAAGGATTTCTAACCCCATCCCCCATCAAACCAGACTCTTGAAATCTAAATTTAACTTTTGTACAACAATGTTTCAAAAAAAGAGCTCTTCTGGTGTATTTAATTGTCGAAGCAGAGTATAATCATAGGCAGCGCAACAGCGTTGCCTAGGTAAAGAGCGACGTGGGCACAATGCATTTTTTTTTTACCAAGGCACTTCATATAAGGGACTTGTCGTAGAAACTTCTTAATAAGCTCACTCGATTGGAAATTGAGTATTCCAGTGCCCTGTTTAGGAGTCAATACTTATTGGAGGGTAATCAACCCCCCTCCCACGCAAATCAATTCCACAAACACACCCAAATCCAAATTTCGAGATATCCGTTCTGTCAGCATAGTTGAAAGGTCCAGTAACTATGTCTCTGGGAATTTCAACCCCCCCCCCACACATACACTCACACGCAGTCTTTGGAGCAAGGGCTGAAAAACAGTAAAAGGGCTGGACATTTTTTACACATAGTATTTGCTATTGAGAAAGGTGGGCATGTTTAACCTTTACTGTTTAAAAAGACGAAGAATAATCAGGTGAACCTTTCAGAGAACGTTAAGGGGTGTGTTGAAGTAAATTAAAACAAGTTTTTGAATACGGGTTGTCAATAGGGCGTAACATAGGAATGAAGGAGCGTATTAATTTGGAACTTTCAGGAAAGGATGAGGGGGGTGGTCAATCAACCGAAAATGCAATATTTGCACGCTGCTATTACTTTTATTACTCGTACTACTACTACTACTACTACTACTACTATCACTAATACTAACGCTACCACTACTGCCCTTACAACTACTGCTTTTGTAGCAAGTACTACCAAGGCTATATATTGAAGAGAAATTGAAGAGAAAAGAATTGTAGAGTATATTGAAGAGAAAATTTGAGGAAGTATTGAGAGGAAAGTTGAACTAAATCAAAAATACTATGTATATACAGACTGTTAAAAGGGCGTATCATTCATATTTGTAGAATGGCTTACCATATCAAGCTGAATCTTCAAGGGCATCATGAGGGGGATGTTCAGCTGACCCAAAGCCAACAAGTGCATACTACTAGTGCTATTAATACTGCTGCTGCTACTGTTCCTGCTACCACTACTAATCTAACACTATTACTGGTATCCCTGGTTCTGCTACCTACTGAAGTTGTAAATTTCAGGGAATGCTTAAAGGGGGAGATCAATTGACCAAAAGGCAATATGTGCACGCTACTACAAATGCTTTATACCACTACTACTACTGCTACTCCAACTACTACTTCTATTGCAACTATTGCCAGGCCTAGAGAGTGCGGAGATGAAAATTTTAGGAAGTGTTGAGGAGGAACTTGACTAAATTAAAACACACTATGAGCATACGGGATATCAAAATGGCTATTAGCAATGTCATAGCAACGGCTAATTGTAAAAATTTTAAACTTTCAGGGCTTGATAAGAGAGATGTTCAACTGACCAAAAGGCCTCATGTTAAAACTATTAATGCTACCAGCACTAGTGCTATTACTATTAGTACTACTATTACCCCTTCAACTAGTACTTCTGGTACTCCTACTACTACAACAGTGACTACTATTATAAATATGGCTAAGGGTATAAAGGCAAAACTTTCTGGAATATTGAGAGGGAAAATTGAACTTACTCACAACACGCCATCTGCATCGGGTTGTTAAAATTTTGTATCAGCAACATTTTAGGAATCGCTTGGTGTGTGAAATTGAAACCTACAGGGCTTCACGTGAGTAGTATCACCATAAGGTTTTTAAGGGTCCTCGAAGGCACTACTGCTTTCTTCATTTAATCATTTAAGTTGAACGGTGACCCCCTCAAGACACAGGTGTTATTAAAATTCTTCGAGACGCAGGTGCATGTTATGTCATATGTTTTTATGACACGAATATTCCTGTCTTCTATGACGGCCCTATCCCTGGATTCCACTACAGCCCTATACCTGGTTTCCACAACAGCCATATCCCACCATTACACAACACCCCTATCCAGTCATCCCCACGACAGCCCTCGTTTTAAACGCATCACAATCCTGTCATTCCGAAGACATCCACCAGGTACATGTTGCGTCAAAGGGAATGTTTTCTAAGATACGAAGGTACATGTTATGTAATTGGAGTTGAGGTTACGTGACTTAGTAAATTTATTGGGAGTGACGCAATCTTGCGTGACATGAAAGTTAGGGAATTAAACCTAACTTTAGCATATTGATTTTTCTCATCGTGAATCATGTACATTGATTTTTGTCCTCGTGAAACTGGTTTTGTTCATGGAACTTGTAGTACATTAGGTTAGGTCTAAAGGACTGTAAAAAGCGTGGAGGAACCTACATCTAACCTACACATGGTATTTTAGGGTAGGTTAGACGGTCATCACGAAAAAAAATCAGCACGCAGCAAGTTCCACAAGCAAATATCAGCGTGCAACAAGTTCCATGAACAAAAATCCGTTTCACGATGACAAAAATAAATATACAAGTTTCACGAAGAGAAAAATCAACATGCAACAAGTTTCACGAACAAAAATCATCAAGAAGCAAGTTCCACAAACAACAATCAGTGCGTAACAGGTTTCATGAACAAAATCAACATGCAACAAGTTATAGGAATAAAATAAGTTTCACGGGGAGAAAAATTAATGTACAAGTTTCACGACGAGAAAAATTAGCTTGCAAAAAGTTTCACGAGCGAAAAATTAGCGCGCAACAAGTTCCACGAAAAAGAATCAGCATACAACAAGTTCCATGAAAAAAATCAGTTTCACCATGAGAAGAATAAATGTAGAAGTTTCACAAAGAGAAAAATCAACATGCAACACGTTTTACGGACAAAAAAATTCAGCAGGCAGTGGGTTCCAGGAAAAAAATCAACAAGCCAGAAGTTCCATGAACAAAATCAATTAGGTAAGGGGAAAAATCCATGTACAACTTTCACGAAGAGAAAAATCAACATGTATCAAATATAACGAACAAATATCACTATGAAGAAAGTTCTACGATCAAAAATCAGCACGAAAAAAGCTCCATGAACAAAATCAGTTTCACGAGGATAAAATCAATGTACAAGTTTCACGAGGCAAAAAACATGCAAGAATTTTCACGAGCCATAATCAACACGCAACAAGTTCTATGATCGAAATCAACATGCAACGAGTTCCATGAACAAAAACAGTGTCATGAGGAGAAAAAAAATCAATGGATAAGTTTAACGAATAGAAAAATGAACATGCAACAAGTTTCACGAGCAAAAATCAGTAAGCAACAGGTTCCACAAACAATAATCAATATGGGAAAAGTCAATACGAAATCAGTTTAACGAGGAGAAAAAATCGATTTGCAAGTTTCACAAAAGAAAAAAATCAACAGATCTCAATAGATTTCACGAACAAAAATCAGCACACAACAGTTTCCACGAACCAAAATTAGCACGCAACAAGTTCCATGAATAAAATTAGTTTCACGAGGAGAATAAATCAATGTAAAAGTTTTACGAAGAGAAATTGAACTAGCAACAGGTCTCATGAACAAAAATAAGTACGCAGCAAGTTCCAGGAGCATAAACAGTTTCACGAGGAGAAAAATCAATCTAACAGTTTCAAGAAGAGTAAAACCAATATGCAAAAAGTTTAACAAGGAAACATCATCACAAAACAAGTTCCACGAACAAAAATCAGCACGCAACAAATCCCATGAGCAAATTCAGTTTCACGATGAGAAAAACCAATGCAACATGTTTCACAAACATAAAAAGCAGCACGCAACAAGTTCTACGAATAAAATCAACACACAAAAAGCTCAATGGACAGAATCAGGACGCAATTAGTTCCATGAAGAATATCAGTTTCACAAAGAGAGAAGTCAATTTATATGTTTCACAAAGGAAACAAGAGTTAAGAGCTCATATGGCACTTGTGACGAGGCATGAAGAGCTAAGAGCCAAGAAATCACATGGTATGAGCTCCAACAAAATTCTATGAATCAATAGATTGATTTAAAAGGGAAATAAGAGGCTTAATGCCGGTCAGGATTTAAATTAAGAGCTCTGAGTCACGATGTTCTTCTAAATATCAAAATTCATTAAGATCCGATAACAAACTCGCGAGTTATAAATACATCATTTTTTCTAGTTTTTCCTCTCTCTTTATCCCCCTAGATGGTCGAATCTGGGAAAACGACTTTGTCAAGTCAATTTGTGCAGCTCCCTGACACGCCTACCCATTTTTATCGTCCTAGCACGTCCAGAAGCACCAAAATCGCCAAATCACCGAACCCCTCCCCCCAACTCCCCCAAAAAGAGCGAATCCAGTACGGTTCCGTCAATCACCTATCAAGGACATTTGCTTATTCTATCCGTCAAGCTTTATCCCGATTCCTCCACTCCAAGTGTTTTCCAATTTTTCCCCCTCCAACTCCCCCCAATGTCAAAAGATCTGGTCGGAATTTAAAATTAGAGCTTTAAAGCACAAGATCCTTCTAAATATGAAATTTCATTAAGATCTGGTCACCCTTTCGTAGGTGACAAATACATCAATTTTCCAAATTCCCCCCCCCCCAAACTCCACCAAAGAGAGCAGATCCGGTTCAGTTATGTCAGTCACGTATCTTAGACAGGTTTTTATTCTTCCCATCCAGTTTCATCCTGATCTCGCCGCTTTAAGTATTTTCTAAGATTTCCGGGATCTGATTCTAAGATCAGATCAGATTCTAAGATCTGAGTTACAAGGTCCTTCTAAATATGAAATTTCAATAAGATCCGATCACTCCTTGGTAAGTTGAAGATACATCATTTTTTCTAATTTTACAGAATTACCCCCCCCCCCCCAATAAAGCGTATCCGATCCAATTATGTAAATCACGTATCTAAGACTTCTACTTATTTTTCCCACCAAGTTTCATCCCGATCCCTCCAATCTAAGCGTTTTCAATCATTTCAGGTTACCCCACCCCAAACTCCCCCCAATGTCAACAGATCCGGTCGGGACTAAAAATAAGAGCTTTGAGACACGATATCCTTCTAAATATCAAATTTCATTGAGATCCGATCACCCGTTCATAAGTTAAAAATACCTCATTTTTTCTAATTTTTCAGAAGTAACCCCCCCCCCAAACTACCCCAAAGAGAGCGGATCTATTCCGGTTATGTCAATAATTTATCTAAGACTTGTGCTTATTTTCCCACCAAGTTTCATCCCGATCCCTCCACTCTAAGTGTTTTCTAAGTTTTAGGTCTCCCCCTCCCAACTCCCCCCCCCAATGTCACCAGATCCGGTCGGATTTAAAATAAGAGCTCTGAAAAACGATATCCTTCTAAATATCAAATTTTATTGAGATCCGATCACCCGGTTCGTAAGTTAAAAAAAACCTCATTTTTTCTATTTTTTCAGAATTAACCCCCCCCCCAACTACCCCAAAGAGAGCAGATCCAGTCCGGTTAGGTCAGTCATGTATCTTAGACAAGTTTTTATTCTTCCCATCCAGTTTCATCCTGATCTCACCGCTTCAAGTATTTTCTAAGATTTCCGGTTCCCCCCAACTGCCCCCCCCCAATTACGCTGGATCTGGTTGAAATTTAAAACAAGAGATCTGAGTTACGAGGTCCTTCTAAATATGAAGTTTCATGAAGATCCGATCACTCCTTCCTAAGTTAAAAATACGTCATTTTTCTAATTTTTCAGAATAAACCCTCCCCCCCCCGATAGAGCGGATCCGTTCCGATTATGTAAATCACGTATCTAAGACTTCTGCTTATTTTTCCCACCAAGTTTCATCCCGATCCCTCCACTCTAAGCGTTTTCTAAGTTTTAGGTTTCTCCCTCCCAACTCCCCCCCCCAATGTCATCAGATCCGGTCGAGATATAAAATAAGAGCTCTGAGACACGATATCCTTCTAAATATCAAATTTCATTGAGATCCGATCACCCGTTCGTAAGTTAAAAATACATCAGTCAATAATCAGTCAAAGTCAATCATTTTTTTTTATTTTTCAGAATTACCCCCCCCCCCCCCAACTAACCCAAAGAGAGCGGATCTGTTCCGGTTATGTCAATCATGTATCTAGGACTTGTGCTTATTTTTCCCACCAAGTTTCATCCCCATCCCTCCACTCTAAGTGTTTTCCAAGATTTTAGGTTTCCCCCTCCCACCCCCCACCCCCCAATATCACCAGATCCGATTGGGATTAAAAATTAAAACTCTGTGTCACGATATCCTTCCCAAAATCAAATTTCATCAAGATCTGATCAACCGTTCGTAAATTAAAAATACTTAATTTTTCTATTTTTTCCAAATTAACGGGCCCCCAACTCCTCCCCAGATGGTCAAATCGGGAAAACGATTATTTCTAATTTAATATGGTTCGGTCTCTGATAGGCCTGGCAAATTTCATCGTCCTAGCTTACCTAGAAGTGCCTAAAGTAGCAAAACAGGGACCGACAGACCGACAGAATTTGCGATTGCTATATGTCACTTGGTTAATACAAAGTGTCATAAAAATCTATGCATAAGTTTCACGACGAGAAAAATCAATATGCGAGAAATTTCATGATCAAAAGTCATCACACAACAAGTCCAAATAAAACAATGATCATTTTTTAGTTAATAAATTTATTATGAAGGAAAAATGTTGAAAAAATCTTAGGTTTGATGATGTTTGCCAGAAGGGTGTCATTGGAGGCTGGTACATTGTACCATGCTGGCCTCAAATGCTAGAAGTCAACAGAAGAAACACTAAGGGGATTTTTCATTAAATTTAAATGATCAATTCTTATGTAAACAAATATTTTGCATGAAAATGCTCGAAAAAATGTCATAAGTAATGATAATGCATGCTAGAGGGTTTCGTTTGTCGGGCATTGAGTGTCAAAAATTGACAGAAAAAATTCTCTCGAAGTATTATGTAACACCGATGTGCTTACCGTTATTACGTAACATCCCACTTGTACTCTGCAATTACGTAACATCCCATGTGTATGCTTTCATTACGTAACACCAACGCGTTACATTCATTACGTTCATTCATTACGTAACACAAAAATTGCGTTATATCTCACGTGTGCACCGCTATTACGTAATACCCCACGTGTGCGTCCCTTGCGTAACACCCACGTGCGTGCTTCCATAGTAACAAGCGGGACTTCCTCAAGGACCCCTGAAGTCTAGAATGTCACGCGAGATTATGTCACTCCCAACAAGTCTACTAAGTCACTTAAGATTGTGTGACTCTCAACTGAAATTACGTAATATTCACCTACATCTCTTGGAAAACATTCCCTATGACGTAACATGCACCTGCTTGCTGTCGCGGGAATTACGGGATAGGGATGCGTTCAAAACTAGGGCTGTCGTCAGAATGCCGGGATAGGGCTGTGGTGGAATGGTGGGATAGGTCTATTGTGGAAACCAGTGATAGGGCTGTCATAATATCCAGGGATATGTGGATCATAAAAACCTATGACGTAACTTGCACCTACGTCTCGAAGAAGTTTAATAGCACCTCCGTCTTTAGGGGGTGGCTGTTGAACTTAAATCATTAAAGGAAGAATAGAGTAGTGGCTATGAGAACCCTTGTTAGCCTTATGGTGAAGCTACTGTGTGGGGGATATTGAACTAACAAGAATGCGATAATTGCATCTCTACTGATACTACTCTCAGGATTGCTACTAAAGCTAAGGCTACTACTACTAATTATGCTGCGACTACTGTTACTGCTACTAAAACTAAGGATATTAATACAAAATTTCAGGAAATGTTAAAAAATGTTTAACTTAATCAAAACGCACTATGCACATACATGCTGTCAAGAGGGTGCATCAGCATTGCCTCAGGAATGGCTTTTGGTATCAATTTGAAATTTTCAGCGTGTGTAAAGGGGGATGTTGAAAAAATGCCAAAGATGGTATGTCTATACTGTTACAAATGCGAATAGTAGTATTGCTACTACTGGCGCTAATTAAGGCAATTAGTTTTCCGAATAAATCCAATCAAAATTTTGAGATAGCCTTCTTGCTCAGCATAGTGGGAAGATCCAATAATTATGTCCCTGGAGATGTTGGGGATGTCAACCCCGCACAGTCCTAAGAGCAAGGGCTGTAATGTTTGCAGTTTCCCCATTGTTTTTACATAGTATTTGTTATTGGGAAAGATGACATGTTTGACCTTTGGTGTTCAAAAAGACCAAGCGCATCCAAGTAAAGCCTTCAGAGATTATTGAGGGAGGTGTTGAACTAAATCAAAACATATCATGTCCAAACAAGTTGTTGAAAGAGAAAGCGTCAGGAAAGATTGAAAATATTAAGTTGGAACTTTAAGTGCATGGTGAAGAGGATGATCTAATAACCAGGAGCATGTTGAGGGAGATGTGGAACATAACAAAAGGCACCATATGAATAGTACCACTATTTCTACTACTACGACTGCTACTTTTACTGAGGTTAAGGGTGTTAAGATGAAACTCATAGGCAATATTTAGGGGAGTGTTGATGTAAATCAAAACACGTTGTGTGCATTCATATAAAAAAAAACGAACAAAAGATAAGCACCATTTTATTTGTAACGCAGTACATATGCAATTTAGATTATACACAATCAATCTTATCCTGCAGATTCAAACTTAACTTTAACTTTACGTTGTCTTTGTAATGTATTCATATGAAAACTTTGAAGTCACGTAATGCTCAATGTGGATTATAGTCATGTTTGTCAACCGCTGCTTGGCCGACCTGTTTCTAAGAAAATTTTTAATTAACATTAATTTCCCAAAATTGATTTCATTAAAAAAAACGAATACAGGTATAGTTAAATACATCTTCAAGGAAAAAGTTGGCGTGTTCTAGATAATAAAAAGGTGTAAATTTTATTTGATCAGATCGAAAAGTTGCTTACGAGAAGGAAGTTCCTACGAACCAGTAGCCGAGGCAACCCCCTTAGATCCATCTGTGAGTAGAATCAAACTTTATAAAAAGAAGAAAGAATGATTAATGGTACCAAGCAACTTTGAGAAGGTTTAATTTTATTTTGAAAGTGTAGTTGTCTGCGGAATAAACATATTGTTAATGTTTCAGTTTTTAAAGACGAAAAGCATTGGTAAATTTTAACTAATTAGATTTACTGATAGGTTTTCATGGTCCAAAATGACCAAACTAACAAATGTTTTAGTGCCCTAAAAACTTCATAGTTTAGGAATAACCAAAAGAAGAATCTTAGAATGGCATGGTTTTTAGACATGAATAGAGCTAAGTTGGGTCAAAAATTTTGAATATTTATTCGTTGGAAAATATTTTCATTTTGATGGTCTTAGTTAATTTAAATATAAGTTCTTATTTTTTATTTAAATAAAATGTATTTATTTTGATTTGATGGCAATTTCAATTAAAGAGAATGTCAACAGGGGTAAATATTTCCAAGCACAAATCAAGCATAAACTTCAGACGCATTACTGAAATTCAGTGTTCCAAAAGAAAATTATCGACGAATTGACCCGGTATTTCCGGTTTGTCTCAAACGCTAGTCTGGTATCAGAAAATCTTGTTCTTTGATTAATGCTATTTCCATGTCTTAATGTTATATTCCTTAAATGAACACGTGCATGAATACATTGAAAAAAAAAACTTGCCATTGGCTGCAAGTTACCAGTCAGAAAGATTCTTCCCAGTGAAGTGAGCTCGGTAAATTGTGGAATTTGTAATTTAGTCGATATTAGTTTCATGAATATTAAATTATATAAACAGCAGAAAATCTCTTGTTGCACAGAGTGGTGCCAATTTGCCAAAATGGGGGGGGGGTGTGGACAAGGTCTATTTATGAAGACAAAAAAAAGTATTTTGATAAATCTAGGACAGCGGGGGTGGGAGATTTTTTCCTTTTAAATGGAAAAACCAAAAACATTTTTTTAAATGTAGTAGAGACAATTACCCCCCCCCCCTCTACATCCTCCACGCTCACTATTGGCACTCCGGATTTATGAGTTATCTGTCTTTCAAATGGCATTTAATACAAAAATTCATTCATATTTTGAATTCAGGGTATCAATCCCGTCGATGGTATCGTTATGATTAACTATTTTTATCTGTTTAGTCAAATTTTCGTCGTACCAGCCATCCCTGACATTAAACAAAAAAAAAGTCCAGCATAGTTTTGGAAAAGCTATGATGTTCATTTCACCAGTATTTGGACCTGCATATAATATTGAACTTCTTCCGTAACACAACAATGACTCATTTATTCATTAGTAAAACAAATAAACTTTTTCAGTAAGTAATTGTAGGTAAGGAGTGATTCGTACTAATAGTAACCAAAAATCTAAAAAAAGGAAGCGCTGATAACAATATATACATCAACAAAATAGCATTTTAACTATGGCTCTAAATATACAAAATTTGCTAAGCCTAAAACTCCTCAACAATAGTACCCGCCTGAGAAAATGCAATTGATCTTCAAAAGGGAGCAAAGCATCCTTGAAAGGGCGAGCGGTCTAGATAAAAATCATACCAACAAATTCAGCATTCAGTTGTTACATACTGTAGGTAAAAAACGACCCTTGTCATTTGAAAACTAAATTATAAAAAACGAAGTTTCGATTACAATATATGCAACAACATAGCCTATCGTTTATGCTGACTATAAAAAGGCAAAAGCCTTAATTTTAAAACTGCTCATCAAAGACTAATAGCATCTGAGAATTTGCATGATTTGAGAAATAAGAATAAACTCTTCCGAAAGGACTGAGATCCTAATTAAATTATCCAATGTATTTAATAAATTTGGTTTCCCTTAGGCCATTATTCACAAAATATGGTATTTCTTATTGTTCCAGCGAATGCAGGTTACACATTTGATCATTCATAGTCCAGAGCCGTAAATTATCAATAGAGGGCTCATTTCAAAGAATATTTCAAGATTTAGTGTCCTTCTTAAATAACAAATAGATCACGCCACATTAAGGTCCATATTTTGGTCCAAATTGGGTCAAAATATTATCGAGCGAAATTATGAGAAGTGTTGAAAGGAAATTTATATAGCCTCTCAATCGCGGGAGACATATTAGTGTAGAGTATGTGATTCTCTCCTAAACCGTAAAAATGAAAATATAGACCGTTTTTCCAGTAAAATCAACGGCAATAGAGTATCGCTTTTTCATTATCAATACTGTTATAATACTATTATTATTATTATAGATTTTAATTACGATGGAGATCAATGAATTCTCGAACGGGAAGGAAGTATCTAAGCCCCAAAATGCGATTAGGGCCCATGTTTTATACTTTTGATGTTGACGCAGTAGGTTTTATATCTTTACAGTTAGGGAGAGTGGCAGTAGTCACTCGTTTTAAGGTAGAAATTAAATAAAAACAAAAGTTTTGTTTAACTGAAAGTAAGGAGCGACATTAAACCTTAAAACGAACAGAAATTACTCCGTATATGAAAGGGGCTGTTCCCTCCTCAACGCCTCCTCCTCCTCTTTACACTAAAGTTTGACTCTTTCTCTCAACTCTACTTTTTAAAACAGTAAAAAACTTTAGCGTAAAGAGCGGGGCGTTGAGGAGGGAACAACCCCTTTCATATACGCAATAAATTCTGTTCGTTTTAAGTTTTAATGTCGCTCCTTATTTTCAGTTTAAAAAAACTTGTTTTTTTATTTGATTTCTGAGCGTTTTTGAATTAATGCGTGTTTTGATTTTGGCTCTCCGCATATGAATAATTAAACCAAAGTTTGCTTATTAATTTATTTTTTGGGCTAAATGGCTTTCTCATATTTCTGATCGGATGATTTTGAGAAAAACAAGAGCGGGTGACGAGGCCTGGTTACCCTCCAATTCTTTGGTTACTTATAAAGGTAACAAGAACTTCTAATTTTTTACGAACGTTTCTATTGGTAAAATATACCTAACTTACGAATTAATTTACATAACGAACTTCTGTATTCGTATGTTTTTATTACATATATGAGGGGGTCCGCCCCCTCGTCAATATCTCGCTCTTTGCACTAAAGCTTAAATTTTGTCCCAATTCCTTAAGAATGACCCCTGAATCATAAAGGTCGTAGAATAAATAGTTGAAATTACTACCTTTTGCGTAAATAGCAAGGTATTAGGAGGAGGTAAACCCCTCATATGCGTTATAATTTCTTTTCGTTTTAAGTTTCAATGCTGCTCCTTACTTTCAGTAGAAAAAACTTTTTCATGTTTTTTTTCATTGTTTTTTTTTAATACTAGAAAATCCTGGGCCCCTTCATGGAAATTTTTTCCCCCATGACAGATTCCTCAATGGAAAGTTCCTGTACACTTCCCAATAACTATTACTATATGTAAACGCTGGTCACAGTTTGTAACTTGAAGTCCCTCCCACGGGAACTGTGGGGGAGTAAGTCGTTCCTGGACATAATTATTAGGTTTTTTGACTACGCTGAATAAAATGGCTATCTAAGAATTTTGACGTTAATTAAAGAGTTTCGTTAATTAAAACGAAATTTGCACATTAATTATTTTGGCTACATGGCTTTCTCATAGTTTTAACCGGAAGATTTTGAGAAAAAAGTAGCTGGGGAGGAGGCCTAGTTGCCCTCCAATTTGTTGATTACCTAATAAGGACACTAGAACTTTTAATTTTTTAAGAACGTTTTCATTAGTAAAAAAATATACGTAACTTACGAATGAACTTACGTAACGAGCTTCTATATTCGTATGTCTTTATTACGTATTTGAGGGGGTTCAACCCCTCGTCAATATCTCGCTCTTTACACTAAAGCTTGAATTTTGTCCCAATTCTTTAAGAATGACCCCTAAATCACAAAAGCAGTAGAATAAATAGTTGAAATTACTAAAAACACTTTAGCGTAAAGAGCGAGGTATTACGAGGAGGTGAAACCCCTCATATGTGTAATAATTTCTGTTCGTTTTAAGTTTTAATGCTGCTCCTAACTTTCAGTTGAAAAAAATTTTCATATTTATTTTTTCATTTTTTTAAAATAATGTTAGAAAATTCTGCGCCCCCTTCACTGAAATTCTCTTCCCCCATGACAGATTCCTCAATGGAAAGTTCCTGTACACTTACCAATAACCATTACTATATGTAAACGCTGGTCACAGTTTGTAACTTGAAGCCCCTCCCACGGGGACTGTGGGGGAGTAAGTCGTTCCTAGACATAATTATTAGGTTTTTTTGACTATGCTGAATAAAATGGCTATCTAAGAATTTTGATCGTTAATTAAAAGAGTTTTGTTAATTAAAACGAAACTTGCATATTAATTATTTCGGCTAAATGGCTTTCTCATAGTTTTAATCGGAAGATTTTGAGAAAAAAGTAGCGGGGGAGGAGGCCTAGTTGCCCTCCAATTTGTTGATTACCTAAAAAGGACACTAGAACTTTTAATTTTTTAAGAACGTTTTCATTAGTAAAAAAATATACGTAACTTACGAATGAACTTACGTAACGAACTTCTATATTCGTATGTCTTTATTACGTAATTGAGGGTGTTCAACCCCTCGTCAATATCTCGCTCTTTACACTAAAGCTTGAATTTTGTCCCAATTCTTTAAGAATGACCCCTAAATCACAAAAGCAGTAGAATAAATAGTTAAAATTACTAAAAACACTTTAGCGTAAAGAGCGAGGTATTACGAGGAGGTAAAACCCCTCATATGTGTAATAATTTCTGTTCGTTTTAAGTTTTAATGCTGCTCTTAACTTTCAATTGAAAAAAAATTTCATATTTATTTTTCCATTGTTTTTTAAATAATGTTAGAAAATCCTGCACCCCCTTCATTGAAATTCTCTTCCCCCATGACAATTCCTCCATGAAAAGATCCTCCCGCGTTACCCCCCCCCCCCACACCAAAAAAATCCCCCTGGAAACGTCGGTACTCTTCCCAACAACGATTACTATATGTAAACACAGGTCAAAGTTTGTAACTTGCAGCAACTCCCACGGAGACTGTGGGGGATTATGTCGTCCCCAAAGACATAGTTATAAGGATTTTCGACCATGTTGAATAAAATGGCTATCTCAGAATTTTGATGCGGTGACTTTGGGGAAAAAATAAGCGTGCCCTATTTTTTTTTTTAGGTTACTTAGGTGCCCTCCAATTTTTTTGGTTACTTAAAAAGGGCACTAGTACTTTTAATTCCCGTTAGAATAAGCCCTCTTGCAGCATTCTTGGACCACTGAGTCGATACGATCACCCCTGGAAAAAAAAAAACAACAAAAAAACAAATAAACACGCACCCGTGATCGGTCTTCTGGCAAAAATACGAATATCCAAATTTTTGTAGATGGGAGATTGAAACTTCTAAAGTGGGGTTCTCTGATACGTTGAATGCGACGGTGTGATTTTCGTTAAGATTCTATAACTTTTAAACTTGATGAAATTTATATATTTAAAACCAGCATTAAAATACGATTTTTTTATGTAACTATTGCTATCAAAATTCCATTTTTTACAGTTTCGGTTACTATTGAGCCGGGTCGCTCCTTACTACAGTTCGTTATCACGAACTGTTGGATAGTCGCTGAAAGCTATTGTCTTCAATGATAATAGAATGATAATAGAACAAAGCTTTTACTGACCGTTGACACTCATCAGAGTATCTAGTTTTTTAAATTTTGTCTAGACTGTCATCAAATTTTTGAGCTTGGTATAGTCTTGACAAAGACAGAGGTGCGTCTGATACTCTTCCAAGAACGAATAGATGTGCTCCTAAAAGCTCTATATTTTGTTTCAATTCAGTGGGCAAATTTACTGAAACGCAAATTTATGTCCAAAAAAGAGACTGAGAATAACTGTAATAAAATGCTTAGGTATCTTTTGCTCAGAGACGATTGATTTCAGTTCATCTAGAATGCACTTAGGTCTACCAAGGGCTTAAAACATCTAGTGGGATCATTGGAGGGGGGCAAAGGAGCTATGCTTCTAGATTTTGTCTCCTACCCTCTCTCCTGTATTTAAAAAAATACTTTTACAGGAATACTTTCATTGAAAATTGCCTTTATTAGTATTTTCAATGAAAAAATGACAAACCGGCCCCTAGATAAAAATAAATTTGCCCCCCTCCCAACTAAATTTCCGTGAATGAATTGGGTCCCAAGTAAAAATATCTCCCAAAAATTTCACACAAGACGTGCATCGCTGACTATTGTAGCAATCCGTTCATTACAGAATAGCCTTAAACAGAAAAAGTTATCGTTTCATCAAAATATTTTTTTTGGCCTCCACAGTCCATCAATTTATTGGTCTTTACTTAAGAAAAAAGCAGGGTTATTGCAACAAGCAGTTTTCAGATTGGGCATAAGGGAGGTGTAAGAACTAAATTAATAAAGAAACCTTTTTGAATATTAACCAAAAATCTAAAAACGAACGTTTGATGAGAATAAGGGCATCACAATAATCTCATTTTTATGGTAATCTCAAACATTTAGAATTCATTGAGCTTAAGTGTAGTCAAGAAACTTAAACTTTAATTTTGGGATTTGTCTAATTTTAGAATAAGGAGGTAAAGCCCCCTAAAAGGGGTGCAATTTGCCACCATTTGCCGAGCCTAGCAGAAACACGTTAGGGTCAACTACTAGACAAGACACTCCACATTGATTACTTGCTGAACAGCTGTTTAAGCGGCTATGTAAAACTGTTCGTGATAACAGACCGTATGTAAGGAGTGACTCGGCTCAATATAACCGGAACTTTAAAAAACAGAATTTTAATAACAATAGAAACAAAGAAAATTCAGATTTTAATGCAGATTTCCAATATCAAAGATTCACTAAGTTTAGTGTTACCTAGCAAAATCGGGACTTAAGTATTATACGAGAAATACTCGAGAAGTGAATTTTGGCTAATACTAATGGAATAGAACAAAATATGGTGGAAATATTATACTTTATTAACAAAATTGTGAAAACTAACACAAAGAATTATTGAAGGGGGGGGGGGGGTGACCGGAGCGCAATATGTTAAATACGTCACCTAAACTAACCTAACCTAACCAAAATACCAACTAAGTATTTAATTAAATATAGCTAACATGTATTTTCTCATCAAGCCGAAGCCAATTGTCTGGTATCAACACCGTGAAAACGGGTAATATATCATGCTTGCAATCCAAATTCTCGAGTGCTTTTCGTATAATACTTAAGTACCGCAAAAACTACGAGTCTGAGAAAGTTTTAGAAAAACGAGACATACCCAAAAATCAAGGAATCCTAATGAAAATTGCACCATCAGATTAAACGTATCGGAGAGCCTCATTGTAGAGGTTTGAAACTCATATCAGCAAAAATGTGGTATTTTCTAAGTTTTGCCATAAGAAAGATCACGGATGCACAGGGTCGTATCCAAGATTTTTTTTCGGGGGGACAAAAAAAACTTCAAAAAAACAAAGAAATTGTTTCTACTCATTTTTGTTCTGTTTCCACGAATCGGACAAACATTTGGGGGTGGGAGAGGCTAAAACCCCCCTCCTTAAGGATGTGTGTTTTTTTCTTTTCTTTTCTTTCTTTTTTCTATGGATGATCATATCGAAACAATGGCCCAAAAGATAAGGAAATGGCACATTCGAGTGGGAATTAAAAGTTCTGAAAGTTCTAAGTCTTAAAAAGTCTCATTTTAAGTGACCAAAAAGATTGCAGGGCAACTAGCCTTCCCTCCTACGCCTCTTGTCCCCCAAATTCACCCGATCAAAATTTTGAGATTGGCATTTTGTTGAAAGACCCAATAAGCATGCCTTTAGGGATGACTTGGCCCCCCACAGCCCCTGAGGAAAGAACAGTAAGTTATGAAATTTGCCTGTTGTTAACCCATTTTATTTGTTATTGGCAAGTATACAGACATCATTCGGGGGGAGGGATTTTCTGATGAGGGTTCTGTGCGGAGGAAAGTTTACAGGGTTAAAATTTCCAGGGAAAATTTTACACAGGAAGAATTTACAGAATTCCTAAACGAAATTCTTTTATTTTTCTTACTTTCTCTTTACTGACCTGATTTTGCATGTGAAGATGTTTCAGGGGAATTTTTCAGCCGGGTTATAACTGTCCAGAGGATTTTTTAGTTGGGGGGGAAGGGGTACGGACATTTTCCGCAGAAGAAATTCCTTCATGGAGAAATTTTTTGCGGAAGAATCTCTCAAATGGATGATATTCTGCGGTAGCAAATTCCCGCTGGGAGGATTTCCAGGGAAAAAAATTTTACTGAAGGGGAAATTTTCGGCAAGATTTAAAAAGTGATTATAAATTAGTCTTTTTTTAAAGAAAGTATGTTAAGGAGAATTATTCACATGGAATCGTCCGGAAAATTTTTAAGGGGGGATTTTTCAGCGAGGATGGAATCGTCCGGAAGAAATTTTTAGGGGGGATTTTTCAACAAGGATGGACTCCTCCGGATGGATTTCGCTGGATATGAGTATCTAATCTGAGAGAAACTTTCAACGGAAGAGCTACCGGTGAGGAGTGGGAGTTTTCATGGAAAGGGAGCTAGATTTCTGGGTTTATTTAAAAAACGACCAGAAATTAAATTGATAAAAACAACTTTTTTCAGCTGAAAGAAAGAAGCAACAATAAAACCTTATTAAGTAAGAAGCCACATAAGAAAAATAGTTATTCCGAATATGAGGGAGTCCCCCCTTTCGTCAACACCTCTCGCTCTCAATGCCAAAGTTTGACTCCGTGTCCCAAGTCTTTAAGAAAGACACCCGAAACACAGGGGACGTTTAATTAGAATTAGAAGCTTCTGTAAAAGAACTAAAAACTTAAGCGTGAAGATCTAAGTATTGAAGGGGGCAACCCCCAAATATTATTTCTGTTCATTTTAAGTTTTAATGTTACTCCTTACTTTTAGTTGCATAAAGGCTACTTTTCTTATTTAATCCCTATATAGAGCAATTCTCTGGAGGGAGGCTATCCCTAAAAACCAGCATGCTGTTTCACAGTTATACAGGGAAAATCCAGACTAGTAGGCACATCAAGTCTTACATTTTTTAGCTGATTGATGCAATGAAAATTGTCAAGAAACGCAGTTCCTTGTAATAAGCATGAAGTACGTTAAAAATTGTAAAGCATTGTATACTATAAGATGCTCATAAATTTATTTATTTTTTTGCTCTGGAGGCTTGAGATCAATGATCTGGAGGCTTTTTTGCAATATATAACATATCATGCTTAAACAGAGAAGGGAAGGGGAATAAATCCCGGAAGTGACTCAAGCGGATTTTCTCCTACAAAACATAAATACTATGATCTAAATAATCATTTGTGAATTGCAACCCCAATAAAAGAATTTTAAAGATCACTTTTTCAGGGGCAGTTTTCACCTTTGAACCTTTCTTATGTGAAATTTAAACTTTAGCGTAAAGGCCAGGCACGGTAGGGGTGGGAGCTCCCCTCCTATCTACCGAAAGACCATAATGTTTACTTATTCCATATCATAACATATATATTCTCCTGTATTTTAGGTTCATATTTTTCTGAGTTTCATTCTCTCAGGAAAAGTTAGTATTTCCATCCTTAGCTGTTCTCCTCCATAACTCCATGTCTCTATATTCGAGATAAGGGTTTCTTGATTGAGGCATTTTGTTTCTGGTAAAGGAAATTTTGAATGATGCAGGTCAAGATATTAGAAGAACAACGTATATATTCGAAAGCTCTTTCCTCCACCTTTCAACCATTCACTAGGGCTAAAAAATATGCCGACTCTTTTAAAACTGCAACGAAACTTTCTGCGAAATACCTACATTTGTAATAAGAGTCTATGATGGTCTTCAATACGTTTCAGACCTATTGGTTCCAAAAGAGGTACATAACCCCTAGTCTACAACGATGATACGGAATCACAAAGTGGGCAGCAAGAACAATTCTGAAATTAAACTGCCACAGGAGTAGGTCCATTCCCTCTGGAATTCTTTTGGGTTCAGCCAGATTACAATGATCTAGCTAATGGGTGAGTTTAAACGACATAATACATCGTCTCTACTACTGAAAGATAAATCCATCTGCATTCTTCTTGTTGCTAGAAGGTTAACTGTGTTGCAAGAACGCCAAAGAAAAAGCGTCTTGAAGGCATCGGTTGCCGGTTTGATTAAGAAAGATCTCTTGGACCAAAGGGACACCTGGGCCAAAATTTGAATTGAATTCTGGAAATGATGTAGTCACCCTTCAGGCTCAGCAAGCAGCGTAAATGCACACGAAACATCTACCTTGATGACAGCACAAATAAATATGAGCGTTTTGGCTACTAAATTTTCTTCTATGATGGACTAAAGCCTGAAGTGCTGAACAAAGACTATATCTTTCTTGACAAATTTCTTACTGAGGGCGTGCAATTAATTTTTATGCCTGAGCTCAATAATTAGCCGGTAGGTGATGCCTCCCTAAAACCTTCTTTGCGCGCATAAGTTGCTTCGAGCTCTTATTAAGCCCCTTCAATAATGTTACGGTTTTCCTAAAAATAAAGTTTTGTGCTTCAAGCACCAGGTTTACATCTGCATTCATGGCCAATCGGAAAGGCAATTTACATTTACCGAAATATATAAACACCCTATTTTAGAATGCAATTATAACCGATCAACTTATCTTCGGTTTTGACAAAAAAAAAGCGGAATGGGTTTTCGAGACAACAATCATTATCATTTTATACAGAAATTTCTTAAGAATTTAATAAATGACATTTATTAAAAATTTATGACTCCCATCAAAAACTAATCAAGTATTTACACGAGTCTGCTGACAGAATGTCACAAATGTCCATTTCTTGTACCACCAACCCAGACTTGAGTTTGCCAAGTATTCTTTCGGCTCTGTGTTTCTGGCTCTTAAGACAGCCTATGATATTGCTAAAACGGTACATTGCACGTATGAGTGCACAAATAACTCATTTCAAGCATTCTTCTTCTAAGAGATTGGCGGTACGTATGCTCATTTTGATGCAGCATAGACTGACTCCTGACTGTCTAGTGGTAAATCTGAACATGTGGTAAATCTTTCTATTACTTCCGTTTGGGAGAACTTGGTACGGGTCAATGATCGAAGACCTGTTGTGCTTTGTAAAACAAGTTTGTTAGTGAAAGTAATTTTTTGCTTAAAGATATTACAAATCCTTCTATAGCTACATAAATATTTTCTGCATGGGAACAAAGGATAAGCACATATTCAGTCTAAATTGAAGAGAAGTAACTTAATAGTGTTTTCATCCAATTCTAAATATTAAAGTTACCTTTCTTTACAAATAAAAGGCATAACATGGAGTCAAGCTGGACCTAAGTCCTTCTTTTCTTTCGATGGTTGAATAAAGGACGTAGTCTCCGAGGAGTGAGCAGGGATCGATAGATTTTTCAGCTGAATTAACTTCCCCCCTGATTTGCAAACTCAACTGTGAAACTAGAAACTATAGATACGAAGAATCGAGAAAAATTCCTTTTCAAGTACTCTTTCCTCGGTATTTCCCCTTTTCCGCACTAAGAGTCAGCTCTGTGCCTACGCATGTCTATTGTTGCCTTGACAAATTGTGGCTCACCGTTTGCTAAACCAATGAGGTTAAGACTACCTTTAGAGCAAACCTAACTCAATCCAAAAAATCTTTCCCTATTTAGAAATGGTAAAAAGTTAATCCGTAGTTGTATAACTTATCAAGGACTTTTTATGATAGTGAAAGTCAAAACTAAATTTTTAATTGGGCTTATAATTATCTGTTTGATTTAATAGGCATTGCGATGATGTATATCTGGATGGAGCATGTTTAACTACATTAATTATATCTAACTTGAGCGTCATTTAGGCATTACGCACAAAACGCGAGGGCATCCACACATTGTTGCTGTCACGCCTACATTCTCAAAAAAAGACAAACACTGAGAAATCTATTTCTTTCTTGTTTTTGTCGATCACCTTGTATAGCTGGTATGGTCTTAGAATATACTTATGTCCCGCTTAAATCTCTTCACTGAAATTTCCGTATTTCTTAGACAATGGCAAAAGTGGGGTCTGTTTGGCGACGTATATAAGGAGGATCCAATTAGAATTAAATATACTTTTCCCTGTCGATTTCGTGGTGATGTAGTAGGATATATGTCATTAGGATATATATTGTATAAATATGATTTGTATAATTAGGATATATATTGATATATTAATTAGTAAGATATTTATTGCAATTATGCTGCACTGTCTGTGAAGTTTCCAAGTAGAATTCATAATTTATTTATTGCCACTTTTAAACAAATCAAGCAGATCAAATTATACTAAAAAGAAAAAAAAGTACATGCAGAGACACAAAGACAACAAAACCTTTATCTCAGATAAAAATACGCGACTAATGTTATGGTTTTGACCAATGAACACAAAGGAATATCTTATTAAATTGGCACTAAGCAACTCAAACGATCCAGTAGATGGAAATAGCTATGTTTATATTGTAGTTTCAAAGATAAAATGCTTGGTTTCAGTGGTGTCAATTTGGGATGGGTTGTATAGGGGATACACGAAAACTTTACAACTGCCATATGCTGTTCTTTTCATTTAAAGGTTAAATTATTAGTTTTATAATAGGCTGAAGTTCAACCATAAGAAATCCTATTTGACGATTTATCCGAGGACTAATTATTTTAAGATTATTAATTGTCAGAGGATTAGAAATTTTGAAGGTTTTCACTTAACCAGCTTAAACAATCAGACTTCATTTTGACTTTTCTTGGTAATTTAGAGGATGCTTTTTCAAGTAGTGTTTTATGGTCACAGGTGTGGTGCCATTTCAGAAGTTTGAACTTGTCGAACTCCAATAAGGAGAAAAACTTAATTTGGATATAAAAAGTGATCTGGAAATGTCTTTTCAAACCCCTATCTTTATTCCTTCACTATTTCTCAGGCTTTGAAAATTGTATTTCAAATATGTCTTAAAAAAAAATACGAGATAAGAATTTTCTTTTGATTTTATTTCGTGTCTACTTTTCTCTCAGAAACCCTGCTCTAATGACTTGAAGTAAAGCTAGAATTTTCCACAAGTTTACCACACGTTGTCAAAATTCTTTAAAAGCTTATGAAATTAGAATTAGCACAGATATGGTACTGAAAACACTTCGCTCGAAACTCATTTTAATCTATTTCTCTAAATCTATTTCTCTAAATCTATTTCTCAAAGTTTCACTCTTATTATCCAAAGTGTATCCAAGTTCACCAAAATTGAGTGTTCTTTTGAAAAGAAAGGGTCGATGTTAAATATTTTACATTTATGGTGTTATATTATATAACACCCCTTCCTAAGGCAAAATTTAAGGCCGTGATTAAGTGAACTTGAAAACATCGAGCTTCAAAATTGAAGTTAGGTTAGCCTTCTGTCTTTTAATTCTCTAGAGACCGTCAACTGTCAAAACTTCCAATAGCACCAATTATCAAGTCTTGTGAAAGGTTTTGATAGACAGCTTCCTTTGGTGAGATAGTAATATATTTGGCTGCGTCTTGCAAAGCTTGGTTACCGACCAAGGGAGAAGAGAAAATGAACAAAAGAGCACTATCATTCTCAAGTACAAAATGCCCATGTATACGCAACTGTGACGGCATGCATAGAGTGCATTTTACAATTTATTGTTTTTTTCCACTTTTTTTCCTAGGGATAGGCTATTTAAAATACCTCAGTTGATTAATTCGAAACTAAACACCGAACTTAGTTGAAAGCTTTCTTCGAGGATTCTTAGAAAACCAAAGTTTTCTTACAAATTAAATTAAAAAAAATTAACTGAAAGTAAGGAGTGACATTAAAACTTAAAACGAACAGAAATTACTTCGTATATGAAAGGGACTGCTTCCTCGTGAACGTCCCGCTCTTTACGCTGAAGTTTTTTACTGTTTTAAAAAATAGAGTTAAGAGAAAGAGTCAGACTTTAGCGTGAAGAGCGGGGCGTTGACGAGGAAGCAGCCCCTTTCATATATGAAGTAATTTCTGTTCGTTTCATGTTTTAATGTCACCCCTTACTTTAAGTTAAAAAAACACTTGTTTTTATTTAATTTAATTTCTGGACGTTTTTTAATCAATGCATGTTTTGATTTATGCTCTCCGCAGATGAATAATTAAAACGAAATTTGTATATTTTTTTTGGCTAAATGGCTTTCTCATAGTTTTGATCGAACGATTTTGAGAAAAAAGGAGCGGGGAATGAGGTCTAGCTGCCCTCCGATTATTTGGTTACCTAAAAAGGCAACTAGAACTTTTAATTTTTTACGAATTTTTTTATTAGTTAAAGATATACGTAACTTACAAATTAGCTTAAGTAAGGAACTTCTGTATTCTCATATTTTTATTACATATATGAGGGGGTTCACCCCCTCGTCAGTACCTCGCTCTTCACGCTAAAGCTTAAATTTTGTCCCGATTTCTTAAGAATGACCCCCTGAATAACAAAAGCCGTAGAATAAACGGTTGAAATTTCTAAAAATACTTTAGCGTAAAGAGTGAGGTATTAGGAGGAGGTGAACCCCTCATATGTGTAATAATTTCTGTTCCTTTTAAGTTTTAATGCTGCTCCTTACTTTCAGTTGAAAAAACTTTGTCATATTTATTTTTTCATTGTTTTTTTTAAATAATGCTAGAAAATCCTGCGCTCCCTTCATGGAAATTTTCTTCCCCCATGAAAATTTCCCCCAGCATATCCCTCTCTTCTCATCCCCTGCCCCCAACCAAATGAAAACGCCCATGAAAACGTCTGTACACTTCCCAATAATCATTACTATATATAAGCACTGGTCAGTGTTTGTAACTTGTAGCCCCTCCCATGGGGACTGTGGGGGAGTAAGTCGTCCCAAAAGACATAGTTATAATGATTTTCAACTACGCTGAATAAAATGGCTATCTCAGAATTTTGATCCGGTTACTTTGGGGAAATAATTAGCGTGGGACGGGGGCCTAGGTGCCCTCCGATTTTTTTGGTCACTTAAAAAGGGCACAAGAACTTTTCATTTCCGTTAGACTGAGCCCTTTTGCAACATTCTAGGACCACTGGGTCGATACGATCACCCCTGAAAAAAAAAAATAAAAAAAAAAGGCTTCTGTGATCTGCCTTCTGACAAAAAATACAAAATTCCACATTTTTGTAGATAGGAGCTTGAAACTTCTACAGCAGAGTTCTATGACTTTTAGGGGTTGTTTCCCGCTATTTTCTAAAATAAAGCAAATTTTCTCAGGCTCGTAACTTTTGATGGGTAAGACTAAACTTGATGAAGCTTATATATTTAAAATCAGCATTAAAATGCAATTCTTTTGATGTAGCTATTGGTATCAAAATTCCATTTTCTAGAGTTTTGGTTACTATTGAGCCGGGTCGCTCTTTACTACAGTTCGTTACCACGAACTGTTTGATAAAGTTGGAGGACAAGCAAGTTGGAGGATAAACAAAGGTATTTTATTTGAAATGACAATACAATTTAGTATGTAAATACAAAGAAGGATAGAATGTAAGGAAAATAAATTTTCCTGTATTGGAATTTCCTGCTCTCGTATTGGAAGCCCCCGTGGAACTCTGGGATCAACAAGCTCTGGGATCAAAGCATCCATGAAGAATCCTTTCAGCTTGGGAAAAATCTTTTCGGTCCAAAAGCCTGGATCGCGGTCTATCTTTTCAACGTAGAAGTCTTTCTGGGTAAAAATCATGAAAAAGCAAGTATCTAGCTGAGCACATTCAAGCTGACATTGTACTTGGTAAAAGTAGTCGTGGCCTCGTTTGAGGTTGATCAGTCCATTCTTTCCAACTTCCATGCAATAGTCCGCCTTAGCCTCTTTTCGGTTCTTTATCCACTCGCCTATCCCCAAATTTTTCGCAGTGTCGCAGTTGCATACCTCGCTTTGACTTAATTTTCCCCATGATTTCGGCTTTGTGTGAACAACTTTACTGAAGGCTCCTGACTATTTCTCATTTCTAGGTTTCTTCATTGCATTGAAATAATTTATGAAAATGTCACACTATGAAAAAGCAGCTGATTAAACCAGCTTGTCATTTTGGTCTCTAGGGGCTATTATCGGCGATCTGAGACGATTCTTTCTGGCAACCGACTTGTAAAAATTTCAGGTAGCTGAAAATATTCAATGGGACTGTTAGAAAACAGAAAAATACATCGAAAAATGGTTCCAATCATTTTACAGGTTATTGTCTTCTGCTCATGATAGTACCGATTTTGTTCCAAAAGCAATATACTTCATAGAGTACAGTTGTGAAAAAGACCTAGACATTTTCTAAGATTTCTAAGCAATTAGAGGAAATAGAGCAAAATCCTTTCAAACATTTTGTAGGATCTTCAAGAAGCTATGGCCTGATATTAAAAGCGGCATCTTCCGCCAATGAATACTTGAGTACTTTTTAAATATAAACTTTCAATTTAACATGGGATTTTCGAGTTCCATCAGTTCACTTAATCATGGCCTTAAGCAGTTAATTCATTCCTAAAATTTCAATTTACCTGGTTTCTAAGATAGCAAAAATCTCATTTTTAAAATTTTACTTCAGCCTACTTCTATACCCAACTTTCGTAGAACTTATCACGATTCATTTCATTGGCCAGTGCTGAAATCAACCACATTCAACCAACAATCTGCTCTTCTGCCACCAAACCTGCAGTCCTTCATCCTTGAATTACTGATGAATCATCGTTGAATCATTCAGTGACTACATTTTTTGTATGTCATGGTCTTTTAATTGGATAAAGTGTGTCGACTGTCAAGTAAGTAAAAAGACGCGCATTCATTAGCAGATACAATAGTATTTAGTTGCTTATATTTTGGAGCGATCAAGCCATGTCCCTTTAGTAGCTTTGTAAGTTGCACCGTGCCAAACATTGTTACTTTAAATAACGAGTTATAAAGTTAACCTTCGTTGGACCATGGTATAACTTAATAACAATTTTATCGGCCAGAATAAACTAAAGTTGTCGTGTCGCACAGTTACGTCTTCATGTACATGGAATAAAATTTTCCTTTCTCATTTTCTTTCTCTACTTCAGTTATAGTCAGAATGTATTTCATCAATAGGCTAAAAACCCGGATTGGAACCTGAATTCATCCGATTACGTTCAGCATGTAGTCTGCTAGAACCGCCCAAACGCGCAGTGGCGTAGTGGGCTAAACTTTAACCAGTAGGCATCTGAATGTAATATTTTTATAGTACAAGGAGAAATCTTTAGTTGCCACAGGGTATTGAACGCATTTAATATGCATTTAGCGTTTAATATACTATAAGGACGCTAAAGGTTCAATTCTGAACAACAATTGCTGAATAACCATTGAGTCGTCCCGAATAATCTAAAGTTGTCTTCCCGCACAGTTACGTCTTCATGTATATGAAAAACATCATAATTATGGTAACTTTCTGGAAGGAATAAAATGTTCCTTTTTCATTGTCTTTCTCTACTTCTATAAACTTTTATATGTCAAATTAATAACAAAAACCATTCTTGAAAATGGTCTTATTTTAGAGAAAATAAGAAAAGGTATATTTTGACTAGACCACAGTCTAACTCCTTATGAAGTTTACAATGAGATGAGTCTTACAACATCTATGGTGCACCACAAATGTTGGGATGAACTGTGTCAAACCTGGTTACTTTTCTGTAAGAATTGATTATATTAATCCATCATGGTTAAAACAGTCAATTAGTTTGGCCTAGAGTTAACTCATAGTACTGTTGCCACATATATACGTGCCCAAATACAGGAAATATTCCTTGGGTAGTTTTTTTTGAAAAAATACAATTTTTCTTACTCATCTGATGTTTCCACTTGCAAACATAATCTTTTTTATTCATTACAATACTATTCGTGGCATACTACTCAACTCAACCTACCTGTCATAATACTGAATCCAACCATGCTCAGCCTAAGTTACGCTTATCCACCACCAAACTACCGAATCATTCAGTTATAAAAAAAATTTTTATTGGTCATTACTTCTTAATTGAACACATTATCAAACAGTTGGTGGTAACGAACTGTAGTAAGGAGCGACCCGGGTCAATAGTAACCGAAACCCTAAAAAACGGAATTTCGATACCAATACATACATCAAAAGAATCAAATTTTTATGCTGATTTTAAATATATGAGTTTCATCAAGTTTATTCTTACCAGTCAAAAGTTAAGAGTCTGAGAAAATTTGCCTTATTTTAGAAAAAGAGGGGAATGCCCCCTAAAGGTCATAGAATCTTAACAAAATCACACCAAGAAATTCAGCGTATCAGAGAACTTCACTGCGGAAGTTTCAAGCTCCTATCTATAAAACCGTGGAATTTTGTATTTTTTGCCAGAAGACAGATCACGGATGCGTGTTTATTTGTTTTTTTTTTTGTTTTTTTTTTGTTGTTGTTGTTTTTTACCCAGGGGTGATCTTATCGACCCAGTTGTCCTAGAATGTTGTGATAGACGGGAGGGGGTTACGTGGGAGGATCTTTCCGTGGAGGAATCTATCATAAGGGGAGAGAATTTCCACGGAGGGGGTGCGGGATTTGCTAGTATTATTTTTTTTAAAAAAATGAGTAAATACATAAACAAACGTTTTTTCAACTGGAAGGAGCAGCATTAAACCTTAAAACGAACAGAAATTATTAGATATATAAGGGCGTTCTTCTCCTCCTCAATACCTCGCTCTTTACGCTAAAGTATTTTTAGTTATTTCAACTATTTATTCTACGGCGTTTGCGATTCAGGGGTCATTCTTAAAGAATTGGGACAAAATTCAAGCTTTAGTGTAAAGAGAGAGGTATTGACAAGGGGGCGAACTCCCTCATATATGTAATAGAAATATACGAGTATAGAAGTTCGTTACGTATGTTAATTCGTAAGTTATGTATATTTATCCAACAATTAGTGGTAACGAACTGTAGTAATGAGTGACCCGGCTCAATAGTAACCAAAACTCTAAAACATGGAATTTTGATACCAATACTCGAAAAGATCAAAAGAATCATATTTTTATGCTGATTTTAAATACATAAGTTTCTTTAAGTTTAGTCTTACATATCAACAGTTAGGAGCCAGAGAAAATTTGCCTGATTTTAGAAAATAGCGGGAAAACCCCCTAAAATTAATATAATCTTAACAAAAATCACACCATCAAATTCAGAGTATCAGAAAACCCTACTGTGGAAGTTTCAAGCTCCTATCTACAAAAATGAGGAATTTTGTATATTTTGCCAGAAGACGGATCACGGATGCGTGTTTATTTGTTTTGTTTTTTTTTCCAGGGGTGATCGTATCAACCCAGTGGTCCTAGAATATCGCGAGAAGGCTCATTCTAAAGGAAATTAAAGTTATAGTACCCTTTTTAAGTGACCAAAAATTGGAGTGCACCTAGGCCCCCTTCTCCGCTCATTTTTCCCAAAGTCGCCGGATCAAAATTTTGAGATAGCCATTTTGTTCAACATTCCCGGGGGGAGGGGTTACGTGGGAGGATCTTTCTATGGAGGAATTTATCAAGAGGGAAGGTAATTTCCATGGAGAGGGCGAAGGATTTTCTAGCATTATTAAAAAAAAACAATGAAAAACTAAATAAAAAAAGTTTTTTTTCAGTTGGAAATAGGGAGCCGGATCAAAACATAAAACGAATAGAAATTACTACGTATATAAGGGGGTCCGTCTCCTTCACAATACCTCACTCTTTACGCTTCAGTCTTTTTAGTAATTTCAATTATTTATTCTGCGGCCTATTGTGATTCATAGGTCATTCTTATAGAATTGGGACAAAATTCAAGCTTTAGTGTAAAGAGCAAGGTATTGACGAGGAGGAGAATCTCCTCATATACGTAATAAAATATACAAATATAGAAGTTCGTTATGTAAGTTAATTCGTAAGTTACGCATGCTCATTACTAATAAAAACGTTCGTAAAAAAAAAATTAAAAAACCTAGTTTTCTTTTTAAGTAACAAAAGTTAGAGGGCATCTAGGCCCCCTCCCCCACCCATTTCTTATCAAAATCGTCCAATCAAAACTATGTGAAAGCCATTTAGCCCAAACAAATTATATGCAAATTTCGTTTTAATTACATGTGCTGTGAGCCAAAATCAAAACATGTATTATTTCAAAAACGTTCAGAAATTAAATAAAAAAAAATAGTTTTTTTTAACTACAAGTAAGGAGCGGCATTACAACTTAAAACTAACAGAAATTATTCTGTATATGAATGGGGTCGCCCTCTCCTCAACGCCTCGCTCTTTACGCTAAAGTTTTTTTTATTGTTTTAAGAAGTAGAGTTGTGAGAACGAATCAAACTTAGCGTAAAGAGCGGGGCATTAAGGAGGGAACAACCTCTTTTATATACGAAATGATTTCTGTTCGTTTTAAGCTTTAATGTCGCTCCTTACTTGCGGTCAAAAAAACTCTTTATTTTATTTTATTACTAATAAAAACGTTCGTAAAAAAAACTAAAAAGTTCTAGTTACATTTGTAAGTAACCAGAAATCGGAGGGCAACTAGGCCTTCTCCCCCACCTCTTTTTCTATCAAAATCGTCCGATCAATACAATGAGAAAGCCATTTAGCAAAAAAAAATAATAATAATATGCAAATTTCGTTTTAATTATTCATGCGCAGTGAGCCAAAATGAAACATACATTAATTCAAAAACGTTCAGAAATTAAATAAAAAAACAGTTTTTTCAACTAAAAGTAAGGAGCGACATTAAAACTTAAAACGAGCAGAAATAATTCCGTATATGAAAGGGGCTGTCCCCTCCTCAACGTTCCACTCTTTACACTAAAGTTTTTGGTTGTTTTATAAAGTAGAACTGTGACTGAGAGTCAAACTTTAGCGTAAAGAGCGGGACAGCCCCTTTTATATACGGAATAATTTCTGTTCAAGTTTTAATATCACTCCTTACTATTTTCAGGGTATGTCAATCCTAGACGAAATTTTTTTGGAACTTGCTCAGTTTATTTAGTTGAATAGGACAATAACAACAAAGAGGGTTAGTTTGACAGCTGGATAGTAAGTTTAATTTTTTTTTTCTTTCGCTATTCTCCTTTTTTAATGTTTGAATATATAAGAGATTTAAGTTCGAGGGAGGGGGTGGGAATTTCCTGTTTTGAAAGAGGTACATTTTACATGGCTGTTATAGCATCAATTGTGGTATCTATACAAAAGGATGATTTTTGAGTATATCTACTCCTTCTGTAAACTATTCTAAGGCGTAGAAAATTCCATTAAAACAAGTCTACATTTGTTATAAATAAGGAAGTAAGGAATATTTCTGTAATTTTGGTTTGATTTTGATTTTCTCTTAAGATTAAATGCATAATAATTAAATCTATTATTGATGAAATAAATTGATCCCTTTACTAGGAATCTTTGTCGTTTAAAATTTACTGTATTTTATTTAATTTTGCTTGCAATTTAATTGCTCGTTTTATTTGAGAGTTTTTTTCTAAAAGTTTTCAAAATAAACTTATTCCTAACAAAAAATTTCCTAAAATATATTCACTGTCACTCAACCACCACTGATACTTTTGCGTTTGCCGCAAAAGTATCTGAAAAATTTTCTGCCGGCGCCCTTGGTGATATTACTCTATCATGAATAGAATTGGCAAATATAGTCCATATCTCCCAACCGCCACTTCTATTTCGGCGTTTGACTCCCCCCTTCTGAAAATTTTCTGCCGGCGCCATTGGTGATATTACTCTATCACGGATATAATTAGCAAATATATTCCCTGTCACCCAACCACCGCTTCTATTTCGGCGTTTGACCCCTCCCCCCCTCTGAAGAATTTTCTGCCAGGTTTGATGATGTTACTCTATCACGGATATAATTGGCAAAGATATTCCCTGTCACCCAGCCACCACTTCAATTTCGGCGTTTGCCCCCCCCCCCTTCACCTCTGAAAATTTCCTGTCGGCGCCCTTGGCGATATTACTCTATCACGGATATAATTAGTAAATATATTCCCAGTCACCCAACCACTACTTCTATTTCGGCATTTGCCCCCCCCCCCCCTCCCCTCTGAAAATTTCCTGCCGGCGCCCTTGGTGATATTACTCTATCATAGATCTAGTTGGAAAATACATTCCCTGTCACCCAACCACAACTTCTATTTCGGCGTTTGCCCCCCCCCTTCTGAAAACTTTCTGCCGGCACCCTTTATGATATTACTCTGTTATGGATATAATTGGAAAATATATTCCCTGTCACCCAGCCACCACTTCTATTTCGGCGTTTTTTTTTCAAGTTCAAGTTCTATTCATTTTCATAAAATAACAATAGCAAAAACAATATCCCAAAGGGCTCAATGGCCCGTTATTTGGGAAACGGCATACAATAAATAAAGAATCATAAAACTTGTCATAAACATACAAACCAACATCTAGATATAAATATATAAGGAAAAGAAATCAACTCACCGGCAGTCTCCGCGAAACAGCGACCCTCACATCACCCGACAATAAAATACAAATCAAAAATTATCTGCGTCATCGAGGATACAACACCAACAAAACAACAACCCAAAAAAGAAAAAAAAAATAATAAATAAACCATAAGAAACATTTAATAAGAAGCCTTTAATAAGAAACTTTTCATCTGTCTCTTAAAGGAGCCAAGTGTTCGTGACAGCCGGAACTCAGCGGGAACCAAGTTCCAAGCACGCCCCACAGTCACAGCCAGGCCAAAGTCTGAACGAACCGAGGGACTAGCTGGAATCATCACATCCTCCCGGTTACGAATCATATACAAATTTACTTCCCCTACTAGTTTGAGCAGACCCGAAAAACAACATGGGAGATCTCCCTGGAAGTATTGATATGCCAACAAAGATAGAGATAAAACATAAATATCTTTAATTTTGAGGAGATCAAGAGGAGTGTGTGCAGCCGACTGGAAGATTCTTCTCACTTTCTCATGAAGATTGTGAAGAAGAGCAAGTACCGAGGGAAATGTGGACATCCACACAGATGTACATTAACATATATAAGGGTAAATCAGAGAGAAGTATTAAAGACGAAGGATAGGGAAAGGAAATAAACGCTTTAATTTTCAGATGATCCCAAGTCCACTGGAAATTTACACTCTTATTATTTGAACATGCCACTTAAATGATAAATTTTCATCCAAAAGAACTCCCAGGAATCGCACATATCGATCCGGGGGACGACTTATGGAGCAGTAATTGTGGGGCAGCTCACATCTTTAAGAGAAAAAATAAGAAGGTATGACTTTTTACATTTAAAGTTAGTTGATTTATGTCAAACCAAAAGACTATTTTCTCAGTCATTGCTTGAAGCTTTAGAATAAGGGATGATTCATCCGGAGCTAGTATCTGCAAATACTATTAATTCTTCTCGACTATCAGGTGTGAACACCAACGTACTCGGAGAGTGAGATTTTTGACACAATCCACAGCAAACATTGTTAATTGGGGTGTTAAAAAGTCGGTAGAGATCGTTCACATAGATGAGGAAGAGGGTTGGCCCAATGAAAGAACCTTGGGGTACTCCGTATTCAATTGGAATTGCCTCCCCCTTCTGAAAATTTTCTCCCGGCACCCTTGGTGATATTACTCTATCACGGATATAATTAGCAAATATATTCCCTGTCACCCATCCACCACTTCTATTTCGGCGTTCCCCCCCCCTCTGAAAAATTTTATGTCGGTACTCTTGGTGATATTACTCTACCCGGATATAATTGGCAAATATATTCCCTGTCACCCAACCACCATTTCTATTTCGGCGTTTGCCTCCCCCTTCTGAAAATTTTCTGATGGCGCCCTTTGTGATATTACTCTATCACGGATATAATTGGCAAATATATTCCATGTCACCCAACCGCCACTTCTATTTCGGCGTTTGCCTCCCCCCTTCTGAAAATTTACACCGGCGCCCTTGATGATATTACTCTAGCACGGATATAATTGGCAAATATATTCCCTGAAAAATTTTCAGTCGGTACTCCCCCCCCCCCCCTCTGAAAAATTTTCTGTCGGTACTCTTGGTGATGTTACTCTAGCACGGATATAATTGGGAAATATATTCCCTGTCACCCAACCGCCACTTCTATTTCGGCGTTTCCCCCCCTCTGAAAAATTTTCTGTCGGTACTCTTGGTGATATTACTCTAAGACGGATATAATTGGCAAATATATTCCCTGTCACCCAACCGCCACTTCTATTTCGGCGTTTGCCTCCCCCCTTCTGAAAATTTTCTGACGGCGCCCTTGGTGATATTACTCTATCACGGATATAATTGGCAAATATATTCCCTATCACCCAACCACCACTTCTATTTCGGCGTTTGCCTCCCCCCTTCTGAAAATTTTCTGACGGCGCCCTTGGTGATATAACTCTATCACGGATATAATTGGCAAATATATTCCCTGTCACCCAACCGCCACTTCTATTTCGGCGTTTGCCCCCCCCCCTTCTGAAAATTTTCTGACGGCGCCCGTGGTGATATTACTCTATCACGGATATAATTGGCAAATATATTCCCTGTCACCCAACCACCACTTCTATTTCGGCGTTTGCCTCCCCCCTTCTGAGAATTTTCTGACGGCGCCCTTGGTGATATTACTCTATCACGGATATAATTGGCAAATATATTCCCTGTCACCCGACCGCCACTTCTATTTCGGCGTTTCCCTCCCCTCTGAAAAATTTTCTGACGGTACTCTTGGTGATATTGCTCTATCACGGCTATAATTGGCAAATATATTCCCTGTCACCCAACCGCCACTTCTATCTCGGCATTCCCCCCCCCCCCCTCTGAAAAATTTTCTGTCGGTACTCTTGGTGATATTACTCTATCATGGATATAATTGGCAAATATATTCCCTGTCACCCAACCGCCACGTCTATTTCGGCGTTCCCAACCCCCCTCTGAAAATTTTTCTGTCGGTACTCTTGGTGATATTATTCTATCACGGATATAATTGGCAAACATATTCCCTGTCACCCAACCGTCACTTCCATTTCGGCGTTTGTCTCCCCCCCCCTTCTGAAAATTTTCTGACGGCGCCCTTGATGATATTACTCTATCACGGATATAATTGGCAAATATGTTCCCTGTCACCCAACCACCACTTCTATTTAGGCGTCTCCCCCCCCTCTCTGAAAAATTTTCTGTCGGTACTCTTGGTGATGTTACTCTAGCACGGATATAATTGGCAAATATATTCCCTGCAACCCAACCGTCACTTCTATTTCGGCGTTTCCCCTCCCACCCCCCCTGAGAAAAATTTTCTGTAGGTACTCTTGGTGATATTACTCTATCACGGATATAATTGGCAAAAATATTCCCTGTCACCCAAACACCACTTCTATTTCGGCGTTTGCCCCTCCCCCCTTCTGAAAATTTTCTGACGGCGCCCTTGGTGATATTACTCTATCACGGATATAATTGGCAAATATATTCCCTGTCACCCAACCACCACTTCTATTTCGGCGTTTGCCTCCCCCCTTCTGAAAATTTTCTGACGGCGCCCTTGGTGATATAACTCTATCACGGATATAATTGGCAAATATATTCCCTGTCACCAACCGCCACTTCTATTTCGGCGTTTGCCCCCCCCCCCCCCCTTCTGAAAATTTTCTGACGGCGCCCGTGGTGATATTACTCTATCACGGATATAATTGGCAAATATATTCCCTGTCACCCAACCACCACTTCTATTTCGGCGTTTGCCTCCCCCCTTCTGAGAATTTTCTGACGGCGCCCTTGGTGATATTACTCTATCACGGATATAATTGGCAAATATATTCCCTGTCACCCGACCGCCACTTCTATTTCGGCGTTTCCCTCCCCTCTGAAAAATTTTCTGACGGTACTCTTGGTGATATTGCTCTATCACGGCTATAATTGGCAAATATATTCCCTGTCACCCAACCGCCACTTCTATTTCGGCATTCCCCCCCCCTCTGAAAAATTTTCTGTCGGTACTCTTGGTGATATTACTCTATCATGGATATAATTGGCAAATATATTCCCTGTCACCCAACCGCCACGTCTATTTCGGCGTTCCCAACCCCCCTCTGAAAATTTTTCTGTCGGTACTCTTGGTGATATTACTCTATCACGGATATAATTGGCAAACATATTCCCTGTCACCCAACCGTCACTTCCATTTCGGCGTTTGTCTCCCCCCTTCTGAAAATTTTCTGACGGCGCCCTTGATGATATTACTCTATCACGGATATAATTGGCAAATATGTTCCCTGTCACCAAACCACCACTTCTATTTAGGCGTCTCCCCCCCCCCCTCTCTGAAAAATTTTCTGTCGGTACTCTTGGTGATGTTACTCTAGCACGGATATAATTGGCAAATATATTCCCTGTCACCCAACCGCCACGTCTATTTCGGCGTTTCCCCCCTCTGAAAATTTTATGTCGGTACTCTTGGTGATATTACTCTATCACGGATATAATTGGCAAATATATTCCCTGTCACCCAACCGCCACTTCTATTTCGGCGTTTGCCTCCCCCCTTCTGAAAATTTTCTGACGGCGCCCTTGGTGATATTACTCTAGCACGGATATAATTGGCAAATATATTCCCTGCAACCCAACCGTCACTTCTATTTCGGCGTTTCCCCTCCCACCCCCCCTGAGAAAAATTTTCTGTAGGTACTCTTGGTGATATTACTCTATCACGGATATAATTGGCAAAAATATTCCCTGTCACCCAAACACCACTTCTATTTCGGCGTTTGCCCCTCCCCCCTTCTGAAAATTTTCTGACGGCGCCCTTGGTGATATTACTCTATCACGGATATAATTGGCAAATATATTCCCTGTCACCCAACCGCCACTTCTATTTCTGCGTTTGCCCCCCCTTCTGAAAATTTTCTGACGGCGCCCTTGGTGATATTACTCTATCACGGAAATAATTGGCAAATATATTCCCCGTCACCCAACCGCCACTTCTATTTCGGCGTTTGCCCTCCCCCTTCTGAAAATTTTCTGACGGTACTCTTAGTGATATTGCTCTATCACGGCTATAATTGGCAATATATTCCCTGTCACCCAACCGCCACTTCTATTTCGGCGTTTCCCGCCCCCCCTCTGAAAAATTTTCTGTCGGTACTGTTGGTGATATTACTCTAGCACGGATATAATTGGAAAATATATTCCCTGTCACCCAACCACCACTTCTATTTCGGCGTTCGCCTTCCCCCTTCTGAAATATTCTGACGGCGCCCTAGGTGATATTACTCTATCACGGATGTAATTGGCAAATATATTCCCTGTCACCCAACCGCCACTTCTATTTCGGCGCTTGCCCCCCCCCCTTCTGAAAATTTTCTGACGGCACCCTTGGTGGCATTACTCTATCACGGATATAATTGGCAAATATATTTCCTGTCACCCAACCGCCACTTCTATTTCGACGTTTCCCACCCTGAAAAATTTTCTGTCGGTACTCTTGGTGATATTACTCTGTCACGGCTATAATTGGCAAATATTTTCCCTGTCACCCAACCGCCACTTCTATTTCGACGTTTCCCCCCCCCCCTGAAAAATTTTCTGTCGGTACTCTTGGTGATATTACTCTATCACGGATATAATTGGCAAATATATTCCCTGTCACCCAACCGCCATTTCTATTTCGGCGTTTGCCTCCCCCCTTCTGAAAATTTACACCGGCACCCTTGATGATATTACTCTAGCACGGATATAATTGGCAAATATATTCCCTGTCACCCAACCGTCACTTTTATTTCGGCGTTTGCTTCCCCCCTTCTGAAAATTTTCCACCGGCACCCTTGATGATATTACTCTATCACGGATATAATTGGCAAATATATTCCCTGTCATCCAATCACCATTTCTATTTCGGCGTTTGCCCCCCTCCTCTGAAAAATTTTCTGCCGGTACCCTTGGTGATATTACTCTATCATGGATATAATTGGCAATTAGTTTGACTTGAATCAACTCACAGTACTGTTACTATAAATAGACGTGCCGAAGTACAGGAAACGTTTTGTAGGTAGATTTTTGAAGGAATACTAGCTTTCTTTCTCGTCTGTCACTTCTAAACACAATATCTCTATTCAATACAACACTCAACTTAGTTGAGGCTCTGTCTACGTTACGCTTATCCATCGCCAAAATGTTGAATCATTCAATTACAATGTTTTTGTTTGTCATCATCTCTTAATTAAACACAGTATGTTAAATTAGTAACGAAGATCATTCTTTATAATGTTGCTGTTTGTAACAGGGTATGAGAGGTAGATATTTTTTTTATTATTATACTTTGCTTGAACTACTCGTGAAGTTTTCAAACAGTTCGTGGTAACAAACTGCAGTAAGGAGCGACCCGGCTCAATAGGACCCAAAACTCTAAAAAATAGAATTTTGATACCAATAGCTACATCAAAAGAATCGCATTTTAATGCTGATTTTAAATATATAAGTTTCATCAAGTTTAATCTTACCTTAAGTTTAAGTTACGAGCCTGAGAAACGTTGCCTTATTTTAGAAGATAGGGGGAAACAACCCCTAAAAGTCATTGAATCTTAACGAAAATCACACCATCAGATTCAGCGTCTCAGAGAACCCGACTGTAGAAGTTTCAAGCTCCTATCTACAAAAATGTGGAATTATGTATTTTTTGCCAGAAGACAGATCACGGATACGTGTTTATTTGTTTGTTTTTTTGTTGTTGTTTTTCCCAGGGGTGATCGTATCGACCCAGTGTTCCGAGAATCTTGCGAGAGGGCTCATTCTAACGGAAATGAAAAGTTCTAGTGCCCTTTTTAAGTGACCAAAAAAATTGGAGGGCACCTAGGCCCCCTCCCACTCGAATTATTTTCCCAAAGTCACCGGATCAAAATTCTGAGATAGCCATTTTATTCAGCGTAGTCAAAAAGCCTTATAACTATTTTTTGGGGACGACTTAATCCCCCAGAGTCCCCGTGGGAGGGGCCACAAGTTACAAACTTTGACCAGTGCTTACATATAGTAATGATTATTTGGAAGAGTACAGACGTTTTCTGGGGGATTTTTAGGTTGAGGGGGGGGGGGTTGATAAGAGACTAACACTGGACTTAAAGTACCTTATATATTTGGTACCAGCATAATAAGCCAATCTTATTGATATGTCTGTAGTTTTTAAGAGTTTCGGCTACTATTGAGCAGGGGCGGATCCAGGATTTTCTTTAGGGGGGCGCATAATAGTTTGCTCTGATAAACTTGAGAACAAAGAAACGCATGCAATTTAAAGGGAACTTCGACAACTATTCGTCGTAATTAAATAGTGGAAATGGTTGTAGTCTAATCCTAAACCTGGTGAGGGTTAAAGTTCTAATAAATCTGTTGAAATTGAAATGGTATAAAAATATTGATACAAAAATAGTAAGTTACAAAAACCATCCTGTCATAAAAAAATTAAAAGCTGTTCACCATCTATAAGAAAACGATATTTAATATTTTCTGCATAGATTTTTGCCTTTACACTTCTGACAGCTAAAGCAAGTGAGTTAATCTTTTTACTGTGAAAAAAAAAATGATCTTGAACCATCTTTTGGAGTCATGCACTCTTTGTGACAATTTGTACAGGTCAAACCATTTAGCATGTCGCCTAACTTTGTAGCATCGCTTAGTAACTATGGAAGTAATGATGAATAGGGAATGAGGATAAAGCTACAACTTGTATATTCGTAAAAGATATATTAATCATTAAATGCTAGGACATTCTTTTAGGAATGTAACAAGAAAAACAGAATGTTTTTTTTTTTTTTTTGTTATAATGTAACAGATAAAAATGCATAGAAAACACTTAAACGAGGGTTTTAAGTACAGGCAGTAAAGCATTAACTAATCACTGTTTCTTTTTAAAAATAGTGTTTTAATAAACAGTGTCTAAAACGAGGGTTTTAGGTACAGGCAATAAAGCATTAACTAATCACTGTTTCTTTTTAAAAATAGTGTTTTAATAAATAGTGTCAACTTTGACGAAATCTCAAAAATTACTAACCAAAATTCTACTTTTCATAACAGCATAGCGTATCTTTCCATGTTTTAAAGTTAGATATATTTCAATTAAATTACAGAATTCATACTTTTATTAAAGAAAAATTATATTTCTCAATTTCTACTCCCGCCATATGTATTTATTACAAAGTTGATGTCTGCCTCAATATTTAGGTGAATATTTGTAATGGCTAGTCCTGTCAGTCTAGAGTCACGTCAGTTTAGAGCTCTTCGTTCGTATCTCCTCTTCTATTCATCCAAAAATATTTGAATAAAGACCAAAGTCGTCAGAAAAATATTAACTCTAATGAAGATGCATGTAGGTGTTTGCTTCAAACCAAGTATATGAGTCGAAATACTCCTTAAAAAACAAATTATTAAGTGTTTGTTATTTTTGTATTTGATAGGCATAGATTGGTGATTTAAATTCTCAGGGTTTCAAGCTGTGGTAGATGTCTAATTATTAGTATTATTTTTTTTTATCTTGAGATTTTCTGATATTCAATTCAAACGTTTATATCTCAATACGTCTCTTAAGCACAAATATAAAATTTGAAATTTGACTCAGATTTAGCATTAAGTAAAAGAATTGTCCTGTAAAAATTTTGATTTATAAACAACTAATCGTGGATATATGATTGGATGGAATGTATCAAAGTAAGTATGAAAATCCTCAGCGGTATATAGCAGTTTAGACAATTATATGGACAAATATATGCAACCCTTAAACAAGACACAACTATATTTTGTGATTGGTTGATACTGAGAAGGTGAGAAATTCTTAAGTAATACTGTAGTTGCATTTAATTTCCGTGGTAGTTTCTTGTAGTGACGGTGTAAGTGACAAAGACTTAGTGTTCCTGACCTTGCTTAGTGATATTTTCATACAAATTAAGTACGAGAATATCACTTTATTTGAACATTATTCACCTTGCTTGGTGGTGGCGCCATCTATATATAACATCCACACATTAATCTAGATGGCGCTTGCGCCGTTGAGGGTCAAAACCATCTGGAAAGTTCAGCCCTATATTTGTGTGAGATCATCAATTAAACACCCTAAGAAATTCATATACTTCTAAATAAAGTTGCTCACGGACTAGTAATTGGTATGATGACCAACCAAGCAGGTATCAGCAGTTTGATGAAAACACTCATTAAAATTAGACCCTTCCCATTTTCACCACTAACACCATCCACCTTCATTCGTTTAAACGAACTTGGACTGCTGAAGGCTCGGCCAGGACGCGTTACTCTGTACGGACAGAAAAAAAGAAGGCGGCACGGGAAAAGAGCTAGAATACGAGTTAAAACTAGACAAAGAGACCACCCCAGTAAAGCAATTGAGACAATTGTCTCTGCCAGAACGCCAAATTAACGACAACAAAAAGACAGGTTCTACATAGAAGTAAAAATTTCAAATCAGAAACCTCTGCCTTCCTCTGTCTCCCGTCGTATACAATGCAAAGAAGCGTTTTCCCACATTCCTGCTTTGTAACGCATGTTCTCTTTGCAATAAAATAGATGAGATCGACGTAGTATTACGACAGAACAATGTTTCTGTCGCAACCATAACAGAAACTTGGAACCTGACTGAAGTGACAGGAAAACTCACCGGTTATGACCTATATCTCAGAACAAGACAAGCTCTTGGCGACCAGAGACTAGGCGGTGGAGTAGCCCTTTACGTACGTGAAGATATCCCTATGAAGGAGCTACGTGAACTCAAAAGCACTGGATATGAGGCTGTGTGGGTTTGGTGCAAACCATCAGCCATGCCGCGTGCTTACTCATGCATCATCTTTGCTTCAATATACTACCCTGAAAGTGCTAAAAACCGCCATGATCTTGTCACATACCTCCAAAAGACTGTCGACCACCATCGTGCTTTTTATGGAAACCCTGCTATTGTTCTGGCTGGGGACTTTAACCAAACCAAGAAAAGCTGGCTAGCATCATGCCTTTCCCTTAAGCAGGTTGTAAATTTTCCAACACATGAATCCGGCAGCATACTTCATTTAATCCTGACCAACTGTGAGACATATTAAAAACCCCTGAATCGCTTGGGCCGCTGGCCTGTTCTGATCACAACGTTGTGCTCTGGTCATCTGCCGCTTCAATACCCAAGCCTAAAATTAAGCTTTTCAAGTACCGTCCGCTTACTGATTCAGCAATTAGTTCCTATGGTCGATGGATAGCTACTTACCCTTTTCCAGAAGTCTATGAAGACAAAAGCATCGATAAAAAATGCCAAATGTGCAACGAAGTTCTCCATGCCAAATACCTTGACTTTTTTTCCTGGCAAAATTGAAATTACTTTCTATAAGCCTTACTTGATCCTATTCAGGAGATTACAGACACATTTTGATAGCTCAGCAGTTTTTATTACAAGATATATAATCATGAATATCTTTTTTCAAATTGATTAATGTGAATAAAGATAGTTATTTCAGGGAAATACTTGATTTGACTGTCTAAGCTAAAGCAAATTTACCAGGACATATCTAACGCAAAGAGATAAATAGTCAATTTAGCCCAATCCTTATCTTAGCATATTCAAGGGTGCGAAATTAAAATGCTTTGAAAAATACAGGAAAAGGACAAACAATATTACACATGGCTAGGAGCCTTTGTACACAAAAAAAGTTAAAGCCATGTTCCCATCTTAAATAACCAAGAGGATACAGTGATATGAAAACGTAGTAACCTTAAAATGTTAACCTTTGTGGTAGAGAGACCATCTGGTAGACTTTTAACAGGACTGGAAAAAGTCAACACCAGTGAATTATAGCATGAAGTAAATTCCTGAACTGAAAACAGTTTCTAAAGGAGTTAACATTGCAAACTTATCAAGTTTTGCTAAGTTGAAAAATCAGGAGTCGAAGAAGGAAGCTTTTTTTTTTTATCTTGGATTTCTTTTTAAAAGTGTACTGGATTTGTTTGTTTTCCTCAAAAAGTTTAAACAGATCATGCATACAGATGTTTGGCAATGCCTATTTCCTGCAATCATCAGTTTATCTTATTACAAAAAGCATTGAAACAATTTTTTTCACTTAAACCTAACGTATGAAGACCCTAACCTTACATTTTATATCTCCAGGCCTCCTGCTAGATTTTTGTGAAAAATGTGGACTTTGATAAAAAAAAACGAACTTTTGATTGTGCTTATTATGAACCAATTATGGTCTTGAATTTATGATATGTACACCACAGAAACTCTTCGTGAACACAAAAAGTGGCAGTTGGCGTTTTGCTAGATTTTTGTGAAAAATGTGGACTTTGATAAAAAAAAATGAACTTCTGATTGTGCTTATTATGAACCAATTATTATCTTGAATTTATGATATGTACACCTCAGAAACTCTTCGTGAACACAAAAAGTGGCAGTTGGCGTTTTGATCACTGCACGTATTCTTCTTGTTTTTTGTTTTTTTTTGTTTTTGTTTTTTTCATGAGTTCAGCTAAATGCTTTTGATTTATATTAAAGTCAAAAATAGAACAGTACAGAATACTTCCCTCTACTTATTCCTTTCAGCAAAAAATGAAAAAATTAAGGAAGACTTTTGTATGTTTCCCATGCTGTGCATCAGCTTAAACTCTTTAGCTGCCTTATCGTCTTCACGCATTTTCTGGCTCAAAGCCTCAATCACAATTTTTGCGAGGCTTATTTCTATTAAGTCTTCGGCATTTATGATTTTTCAGCAACTCATTAGCTTCTTGCTAATGAAGCTGACAAAGGCAGAAAGGACCTTTCTGCCCTTTGTCTTTCCTCCTTTTCAACTGACTTCTCCTCAATCAGATCTTTTTCCAGGTTTTAGTCTTCTTTTCATATAACATCCTCTGTTTCTCCTCTTTTTCTCTTGCCTTCTTCTTTCCTTTTGGACTCCTCTTTGACCTGTTTAGATAAATCAGATTCCAGGTGCAGTTTAAACTTTTGGCATGCATTTCACACCAAATTCAACAGCTCTCTGGCAATAGCGACTAGCTCGGGGCTGTTCTCAAACTTCTTTAGAGCATCAGAGACTATCAGACTAGCATTAAGCATTTAATTCAATCAATGATTTTTCCTTAGTCATGATCCGTTCTGGCGTTCAAAAATCACATTCTACGTTAGCGATCCCATGCGACATGTAGAGAGCTGCTTTTACTATCTTTGAAACAAGGGAATATTTTGTATATCCTTAACGGTCTTTTAGACTAAAAATCGAATTCCGTAAAGCATTAATCCTAAATGAAATCATGTTCTTAGGCAAACTCGGTTCCAGATGGAGCAAGTTCCATTCTCACTGGCATTTTCAGTATTCACACGGAAAGGCATAAATCCAACGATTTTCACATAGTCGTCTCAGGATTTGAATCATCTAGCCATAGGCACAGGAAATGCTGAAGGACACTTTGACCTAGTGATTTCTCTTCAATGTGGTGACAAAGGCCTGGTAAGCAGTTCTGGCACTACTCCTGAAGTTCAGAGCATCAATTTTGTCTACCTTAGAGAGGCATTCTCCCACGCCATCAACGCAAGCTACTTTATCAGATGGAAGAAAGTCCTTGCTTGAATGGGAGAGCTCAAAAAAAGTTTTTTTTTTTGTCCCTCTGAGTATCAGTCAAGGCACTTTACAAAAAAAAAAAAAAAAACGGCTGGCAGTCATCATTGCTAGTCAAAGCATTTTGCCATACAAAATGTGGATAAGTGGTTCTTTATGTTGAAACAACTTTATTCAGGAATTAACTTATTCAGGAACAACGAACAACTTAACAACTTATTCAGGAATGAAGTAAATTCCTGAACTGAAAACAGTTTCTAAAGGAGTTAACATTGCAAACTTGTCAAGGTTTGCTAAGTTGAAAAATCAGGAGTCGAAGAAGGAGGCTTTTTTTTTATCTTGGATTTGTTTTTAAAAAGTGTACTGGATTTGTTTGTTTTCCTCAAAAAGATTATGAAGATCATGCATACAGATGTTTGGCAATGCCTATTTCCAGCAATCTTCAGTTTATATTGTTACAAAAAACATTGAAACAATTTTTTTCACTTAAACCTAACGTATGAAGACCCTAACCTCACATTTTATATCTCCAGGCCTCCTGCTAGATTTTTGTGAAAAATGTGGACTTTTGATAAAAAAAAAATGAACTTTTGATTGCGCTTATTATGAACCAATTATGATCTTGAATTTATGATATGTGCACCTTAGAAACTCTTCGTGAACACAAAAAGTGGCAGTTGGTGTTTTGATCAATGGTGCATGTATTCTCCTTCTTGTTTTTTTTTTTTTTTTTTTTTTTTTTTTTTTTTTTTTTTTTTTTTTTTTTTTTTTTTTTTTTTTTTTTTTTTTTTTTTCATGAGCTCAGCTAAATGCTTTTGATTTATATTAAAGTCAAAAATAGAACAGTACAAAATACTTCCCTCTATTTGTTCCTTTCAGCAAAAAATGACAAAATTAAGGAAGACTATAGCATGTTTCGCATGCTGTGCATCAGCTTAAACTCTTTAGCTGCCTTATCATCTTCACGCATTTTCTGGCTCAAAGCCTCAATCATAATTTGTGCGAGGCTTATTTCTATTAAGTCTTTGGCATTTATGATTTTTCAGCAACTCATTAGCTTCTTGCTAATGAAGCTGACAAAGGCAAAAAGGGCCTTTCTGCCCTTTGTCTTTCCTCCTTTTCAACTGACTTCTCCTCAATCAGATCTTTTTCTAGGTTTTAGTCTTCTTTTCATATAACATCCTCTGTTTCTCCTCTTTTTCTCTTGCCTTCTTCTTTCCTTTTGGACTCCTCTTTGGTCTGTTTAGATCAATCAGATTCCAGGTACAGTTTGAACTTTTGGCATGCATTTCACCCCAAATTAACAGCTCTCTGGCAATAGGGACTAACTTGGGGCTGTTCTCAAACTTCTTTAGAGCATCTGAGATTATCAGCCTAGCATTGAGCATTTAATTCCATCAATGATTTTTCCTTACTCATGATCCGTTCTGGCAGGCAAAAATCACGTTCAACGTCAGCAATCCCATGCGACATGCAGAGAGCTGCTTTTACTATCTTTGAAACAAGGGAATATTTTGTATATCCTTAATGGTTTTTTAGACTAAAAACCAAATTCTGTAAAACATTAATCCCAAATGAAATCATGTTCTTAAGCAAACTCGGGTCCAGAAGGAGCAAGTTCCATTCTCACTGGCATTTTCAGTATTCACACGGAAAGGCATAAATCCAACGATTTTCACATAGTCGTTTGTTGTTGTCTCAGGATTTGAATCATCCAGCCATAGGCGCAGGAAATGCTGAAGGACACTTTGACCTAGTGATTTCTCTTCAATGTGGTGACAAAGGCCTAATAAGCAGTTCTGGCACTACTCCTGAAGTTCAGAGCATCAATTTTGTCTACCTTAGAGAGGTATTCTCCCACGCCATCAACGCAAGCTACTTTATCAGATGGAAGACAATCCCTGCTTGAATGGGAGAGCTCAAAAAAAGTTTTTTTTTTCCTTCTGAATATCAGTCAAGGCACTTTACATAAAAAAACGGCTGGCAGTTATCATTGCTAGTCAAAGCATTATGCCATACAAAATGTGGATAAGTGGTTCTTTATGTTGAAACAACTTTATTAACTGAGCAAATACCTTTCCAAAAGATATGAAAAAGAGGACTAATGCTTTGGCTGTGGTACACTTGGGACTGCTAGATATCTCTTGGTATCTGCTAGACTTCATCAATTCTGGTCTTTTCTTAGAGATGAATTTCAGGAAATAATCATAGAGAGCATCCCGTTGATCATCAAGTCTCTCAGATGGAACAACAAGGATTAGCCATGAACCTGGCATATGTTTCAGAAAACGATATGGAGAAAGCTTGAGATTATCCTGGGTGGTACCAAGGTCTTCTAAGTGGGCCGGCCAACCACTAAAGACGTAGAAAATTCGAATCGCAAAATCGGAAACTTTGGATCCGTGATTGTTCAAACTGTTCAAAACAGCGTTATGGACTGTGTGTACATTGGATGTCCCAATGTCAGCTAGGCTTTGGCCTAGATGAACAAAAAAAGATGGAAAAGATGAACAAAAGAAGTTAAACATTCAGTGAAAAAGTGACACATCGTAAAAACAAGTGACAAAAGTAAAGAAAGTGACAGCTGCCAATCCCTGGACTATGGCGATAGCCTATTGGCATATTGAACTAAACAAAACAAGAATGTGAGAAAGATAAGTCAGATCAAAGGAGAAAATCGTAATAGGAAAATCTTACCTTATGCTTTGTACTTTTTAACTGTTAAGCTATTAAATTTCTAGCTAAAGGTATTTTTCAGGAGGGATGGAGATTCTAGTGTCTAAGTATTACAAAAGCATCGTGTTAGCTTTTGACTTTAACCTATCCAAGTTCCTTCTTGATATTGTTGCATGCAGCAATATCTGTTTGATAAACAGAGGAACAGGTTTGAGCAGGATAGTTTACCAACTTATCATTTGAGGTATCTGCTAAAGGAGGTTCTAGATTACTGGGAGAATCTTCAGCCAATGAGTTGTTTTCAGAGGTTGTATCAACTCTGTTTCTCTTTAGAGCAGTCTGAGTGATTTGAGTGTTTTGAGCAAGATAGCTAGATTTCTGTATCTGGTCAACTGTCTCATTGGTATACGCAAAACCCCTGACTTTAAGCATTTCAGCTCCTTTGTTAATGAACTAGTTTGAGCTTGTGGAACAGTCACTTCACCTGTATACATAAATTTCACCAAAGATAGGAGATCATGAAATCTCACATCCTTCAGAATAATAATAGGATGGGGGTGTGAAATTCCTAGAAGTGTGTTTCAAAGTAGGAACTACAAGTTGAGAGAAGAAGTCTGTGACATTTGATACTTTGGCTATCACATGATAGAGTGATATCTGTGAAATGTTCACTGTTTAATAGAGATAAAAAAGCTCCATGAAATACATCCAGGTAGTTGTTCCACTTCAAACGAAATTTATGTTGCTCCATTTCTGAAATAGTTACTAAATCCTTGAATTACACAAAAATGCTGAAATAGATTGAAACATATAAACAACTTTTCAAAATCCCAGTCATTATAGGCACTAAAGGTAAAGACTAAGAAAGTACTCTACAATTAGAGATTAAAGAGTAACTCTATGCATGTATTTGCCTTTCAAAACCTTAACATTCCAATTCAATTTATAAATATGACTAGCTTGATTATGACTATCTTGCTCCATTTCAGAAATAGTGACTAAATCCTTGATTGACAAAAACTTGCTGAAATAGATTGAAACATATAAATAACTTTCAAAATCCCAGTCATTATAGGCAATAAAGGTAAAGACTAAGAAAGTACTCTACAATTAGAGATTAAAGAATAACTCTATGCATGTATTTGCCTTTCAAAACCTTAACATTCCAATTCAATTAATAAATATGACTAGCTAGCTCCATTTCGGAAATAGTGACTAAATCCTTGAATAATACAAACTTGCTGAAATAGATTGAAACATATAAATAAGTATTCCAAATCATAGACATTACAGGCACTAAAGGCAAAGACTAAGAAAGTACTCTAAAATTATAAATTAAAGAGCAACTCTGTGCATGTATATGTCTGTCAAAACTTTAACATTCCATTTCAATTTATAAATATGACTAGCTTGATAATAATTATGTCTTTATGAATGTTGAACAACAACCTTTTGTTATTTGCATGAAGTACAAAATCTATGTTATCCAATTAGTTTTTGTATGCACACTAAAAACTCTTAAGATTTAACCTGCTAGCTATTGACTTATGCCCATTCATTGAAACATGATGACCAACCATATTTCCAAAACCCTTTAACCACATTACATTTTAGTTATTGCAGCAAAATTCTTAAATAAAAACCAAGTAGTTTTTTTTTAGGTTTTAGTGGCAAAGTTGCAAAGCATTATAATTACATTATTTTAGCTATTGTATTATAATTATATTAAATTTTAGTAATGATAGTGAAACTCTTTAGAAAAAACCAAGTACTTCTTATTTGCCAGTTTAGATAGCTGACATAGAGAATTCCTACTTGCTCAAAACTTATAATGCAGACATATTCTGTGAAATTTAGAAGCAAAAATTTGTCAGTCTTGAATTAAACCCTGGGCTGTGGTCATTTGTTGTCAAAAATGGCTGGCTAGACTTTTACAAGCTCAACAAATCAAGACAATTTTATTTATAATCATTGACGTGCATAAAAATAAATAGATTTTGAGCACATATGGATAAAGAAATGGCCTTAAAAAAGATCTAAAAGATTCTTGCAAGGGGTTAATATTCCACATTTAAACTTTGCCATAAGAACAGCAAAATAGCTTTCTTTGATAAAAAGCATAATTAAATTTTCAACAGAGGAGACTATTTGACTTAAGATTTGAAATATGCTAGATATAGGCAATACAGCTCTTTTTCTTTTAAGTCATAAAATAGTGTAAATTGTTTTAAGCAAAAAAGGAAGGGAAAGAGGTGAGTAAATGCATCTAACTACAGCTTTGATGATAAGAATGGGCTATCATTTGCTTGTTATAGTACATGTCATTTACTTATTATATTATAACATTTGCTTATCATATTATATTTGCTTTGTTATACACTGTTGGATATTCAGCCTCTTTTTCTGTGCAAATGCTTGTACAGAGACTCTTTCAGAGTTCCTTTGGTAATGGTTTCAGAATGCTACCTGGTTTTGATTTTCAGTTCTGACTTTTATTTTTCAAATTTTATGAGCTATTGAAATTTTAGTGCACAGTAGGGATAAAAATGGCAGAAAAGTATAAACCCAAGAAAATTTTATTGCAAATATAGCTCAAGAGGTTATTTCCAACAATATAGAAAGATTTTTGGATTAAAAAAAATTTTGGTTTTCCTTAAATAAAATTCATCTATTTTGAAATTTGAGATTCATGGAAAATTCCTTACTGTGTATAATAAGCTACAACTTTGGCCTAAATCAAGTAAACAGGAACTAAAGGCAAGATTTTTGGAGAAAGAAGATTTTGACAGCGTCGGGAATAGAAGAACCAACATTACAGGAATCAAACAACATTTGAAATCCCTTACTTTTTGAACTAAAGTGTTATAATTGCTTTCTGAAACAATTTTGCAATAAAACGATTGATGTGAATGATGTATATAGAAGCCCCAGTGTTCCAATTGTTTTCGGCTCTGAATCTACTTTGGCTGCTATGTTATCACATGTGATGTCTGATTTTGGCAAATTATGATCTTGTCCTTCTGGGCGACTTTAATCTTCCTGAAATCCAATAGATTGATGGATCTGGTTTTTGCATTAAGGATTCTCCTTATTTGTTGGACCTCTCTGATTCTCTTTGTCCAATATCTCAAACAATTTGTTTCAGAGATGGTCAATTTTCTATCATTCTTGATTTGGTTATTCTCAGCAATCCAGACCTTCTTATTAAGAAGATAATATCCACAAGTGTTGGCAACAGTGTCCATGTTGTAATTATTTTGGAGTTCTGTTTGCCTACTATACAACCTTCTTCTAAGCAACAAAAGTCTATCAATTAAAAAATAGTCTCCAAAAGACATGACAATGTCAATTGGAAACAGCTCATTACTTATGATATTGATGTGAGTTGTTCTAATTTGAAAACTGAAATTGTGCATGCTGAAAAGTCTTGCACCAAAAATTTGAACTACTGAAATAAGTAAGCTAAAAACTCTCTGAGTAAGAATAAACTCTCTGAAGACATGGTTATTAACGAATCCATTGATATTTTCAGAGGCTGGATGCTACTCTAGAGAGCATAATCAACTGGGAGGCCAATCATCCAATTACACCTGGTATATACTATACAACATAGGAAACATCTTCAATCATCAACTCTGGTGCTTCACAAGGAAAAATCCTTACATTGCTCCAAGCTGAAATTTAAGACAAAACAATATCACCATTTTAGATGGTAAATGCAAATGTCTGTAAAAGCAAGGTTACCAACTACCCCCCCCCCCTCCCCACCAAAAGAAAAATGTACAGATACAATGCAAAGCAAAAGAAAGATGCTGTTAGGATTCTCAAAAAAGCCTAATTCAAAAATACAATTTATCAGCATGACACCTTGCTCTTTCCTAAACTAGTATATGTTTAAAAATGATAACCTCTTTAGATGGGTTAAGTTAAAACCAATTAGTTTTCTAAATATTCATTAATAAAAAAAAAATTCAGTATTGTAAACTAGATGATAACTTTCAGAACTTCCATCTTGCCTCCAAGACTTGTTGGGGGAAATACAAACATGACAAAAACATTGTTAGAAAATCTACAACAGTAGTGCAATACTAATTATTGACCTATAAAGGCCTAAAACACTAACATCAATGGAAACCCCAAATGTGACATATTTATTTACTTTGTTTTTCTCTTAGACTTCCTGTTACATTAGTAGCCTAAGATTTATACTTATTGAAGCAGAGATATTCTTCAATTAAGTTGTACTAAAAACTGAAGATAAAAAAAACACCTTAACGCTGCATATTATTAAATATTTTAAAACATCCTAGTTACAATTTTAGCCTCAGTTTATTGTAATGTATAATCTGTGAAACTACCCAGCATTCAAATACATTTTTTTTTTTTTTTTACATTATTTATAGACCCACTCAATAGATTATAAAGCTTTTGTCTTTTTCTTAATTTAACAGCAGATTGTAAACAATTGACAGGAAGAAGAAATATAGATAATTCATTGAGAATATTAATTTGATGAAGTATGTCATCTTCAACTGCAGGCAAAATGTATTGCAATTGGGGTAAGCCAGGAGGTTATTGAGTGGGTGATGACATTCCTGAAAAATAGAAGGCAGAGCATAAAGGTACATGGAGGAAACACTCAGGCATTTTGCTCAGATAGTACTGAAATGGAAAGTGAAGTCCCACAGGGAACAATCCTTAGTCCAACATTACTTAACATCTATATCAACAATGCCCTACAATCTGTTGAAAGTAAAATGAACCTGTATGCTAATGATTTGAAAATCATGAGCCCTGCAAAACAGCCAAAGATCAAGCCTTATTACAAACTGACTTAAACAAACTCTCAGATTGGGAAAAACTCTGGAGGTTAGAATTTAACATTAAGAAATACAGGGCAATCCATTTTGGTAGTGAGAATGTGTGGGGTCTGTACCAAATGTGTAGAATAGATGGTGTTGGGCATTGATTGATCCCTGCCTATGCTGAAAGAACCTGAATATACTTGTGGATGAAGAATTGAAGTTTGAACAACATGCTCAGTCACTTGTGTCCAAAGCACTCTAGACCTGAAATGGTAAAAAGAACATTCCAAGGTAGGTTACCAAAGCTGACATCAAAGCTGCATAAAGGACTTGTTCAACCAAAATAAGAATTTGGTAAGTCTGTGGCAACCCTATCAAATAAAGGTGAAAAAAAAACTTTAAGTGTGTCCAAAGACAAGCAACAAAACAGTAGAGGCATATAAAATCCTGGACTACTGATTCTTCCTGGAGAAATCACATATTTCTACCCTCTCCTATCAATGGAACTATGGGGATTTCATCATGGTATACAAAATGATGTACACTCAGTCCTTGCAACAAAACATGCTTGAACATGGCCAATGAACAAGAACTAGAGGACATACCATGAAGCTGTACTGCAAACAATCCAACACCATACTACATAACAACTTCTTCTTGAATAGAGTCATGGGGCTCTGGAAATCCCTAAGCAAAGAAGCAGTCTCAACCCCTAGTATGGAGGTCTTCAAGGGAACTGTGGACAAAGATTGCTTGTCCAAGCCATGGCTTCAAGAATGGGATTCAGACAACACATTGGCTTAACATCTTCACTAACCAGCACATACAGGATAATACCTTCTTTGGTGGATAATGCAATTTAAAGTAATACACAATTTGAGCTAGCCTTTGTTGGTAGTAAATTTCTGGTCTTATAATTTAGATACAAAGAAAGTAAATACATCCACCTTGTATCCCTGGCCATGGAGCCTTTTGAGGGTGAAAAAGTGTATATATTTCCATTTTGTATTGTATTGAATAAACTTCTTCTTCTTCCCTTAATGCTTTTTTATTCTCTTTCCAAATACAATAATTGCTTCCAGGGAACTTACATTTTGAGTCCATTAAGGGGCTAAAAATAGCCAATAGTAACAAAAAGTTCAAGAATACATTTGAAAAAAAACTATTTTGTATGAAAAAATTGCCAGCTGTAGAAATTTCATGAATGGTAGCTATAATTTCAATTGATCTTAATATTAGATTATTATTTTAAAACAAATTTATAGGATTTTTTGGGAAGAACTTTGATGCCTCAAAAATGACATTGGAGCAAAACAAAAGTACTCCATAGGAACCAACTGGTTAAAGGTCTAGATAAGATTTTATATTTGCATCTCTATTGTTTCAACCCAGGTAGGCTACCTGTAAATTGAACCAGCTGTGAAGGATCAAGAACCAGAAAAACAAGAGTAATCTGATCCATTTAAGGAAAAGAGGGTGTGGAGGGGGTAGCAGGTCACTCTAAGATCACTTTTGACTCTCAAAAAGGGCATCATACACTTAACTTTCAATTTCAAATCAAAGATGGTAGAAATTTGGGTAAAATTCTAGTTAATTGACTTCTTGCTATCTCAGAAAGGGTTTTGGTCAGGAAAAGGAAACTTTCAAGGACAAATCTAAAGACTAGAGTATGTCCTGGGAAGGTATTTTGAAGCAATTACCTCTACTCCTCCCTCTAAAGGGCCCTGACCTTTGATGACCTTGAAAAATATGTGTGTTATAAAAGTGAAACCTTGCAAAATAGATCTTCTGCTTAATTGAAGTACAAAAAAAATTTCAGCTTCACAACCTTGCTCAATTCTATTTTAAAGGTTTTAAAGATATGCAAATACATTTCTTAAATTTTGAAAAAAAAAACATTGATATGGCTCAAAATTCTACTCAAATAACAGGAATTGCATTTTCAGAACTAAAGGCAGAGAAAAAGTGACTAGCAACTGAAAATTAAGGTAAAATGTTGCTTTGTCAAAATTTCAATAGGTCATGTGTTGTTTTGTCAAAATTTCAATGTGTCATGTAGGCAAATTTCAGGGCCCTCTAGAGGGAGAAGGAGAGGAGGTGGGTACTTTAAAATCCCCTCCTGGAACATACTTTAGCCAGTAAACACATCCCTGAAAGTTTCATTTTCCTAACCTAAACCCTTTGTGAGATAGCAATAAGTCAATTAACTAGAATTTTACCAAAGTTTGCATAACCACTCCTTCCATAAGAACCTGATATGAAAACAATGGACAATTAGCACAGGCTAAAGTCCTTGTCCAAGGGACTGTGGGTTTTTTCTACCCTAGAGGCATAGATTATTTGGCCTGGATTAGGCTATTTTCATCAAAGTAGATGTGTTAAAACTATGATCTAATGCATTTGGGAAAAAATGAACATGATGGGGGCTAATTGCCCTTTGACCACACTTGATTCTTAAAAAGGGTACTATAACTTCTAATTTCTACTCAAATGATCACACTCCAAAGCTTATATAGCCTAAGCAGTGCTATAGCATCGTCAAAATTACAGAAAATCATATAAGGTCAGAAAGCTTTACTCAATGGTGATAAATTTGATGAAATGTAGGCTACTAAACTATCAGTTCAGTGAGTAGCCTATAGTCCTACCCTTCCTTGTCTCACAACTAAGAAGTTGGGTTGAAACTTTTGATTTTTTTGGAAAGAAGGGCTAGGGGAGGTCAATAGCTTTTGGGGAATATACCTTACTTTATTCAAACTGAAACAGCAATAACTAAGTACACTTAGAGGTTAATGATATGAAGATTGACCAAGCTTTGGCTAGGGCAACCTGGTAAGACGACCAGCGCTTGGACACTTTTTAACATTTAATCTACTATAAAGACTCTATTATACCACCTAGAAACTTGATTTTTTCACAGTTAGAATTTCCTTTCTTTTCTGAATAAGTAGGTCATTAGTTTAAATATTTTTGCTTGTAAAACGCTACCTATCTTCTAATTTACAATTATGCAAGACGGGCCTAGAACACCAAAAAACCCTTTAGGTCCTAAGGAATATGCATAAGATTACTTACAGGTCACTGAAAAGCTAAGATGATTTCCACTATTTACAGTTTCCTTGTCTTTTCTCTAGACTTAACGATTTCACATGTTTATCCATTTAAAAAAAAATATGCAACATTAATCTTTTTTACATAAGCTTATCTTTACATAAACATACATAAACTTTATCTTTACCTACACTTACGTATTTTTTTTACATAAACTTACAACACAATCTTTTTTCTTTCGAGGTCAGAAAGTGCAAGCCCACGGACAAGTAGTCCAGAGCGTTCGAGGGCGTAATCCGAATAACCTCTGACGTCATGTATGTCTCATAAAACGCTTGCATTAGTCAGATAAGGAATCGGACAAGTAAAAGAACACGAGGTAAGCTGTGCAGAGCAGCTGCAGAGGATGAATTCCCTTTAAAAAATAAGGGTTTAGGTTAGGAAAATGAAACTTTCAGGGATGGATCTACAGGCTAAACTATGTCCCGGGAAGATATTTTAAAGTACCCACCTCCACTCCCTCTCCCTCTGAAGGGCCTTGAAATTTGCCTACATGACAGGTCTATACCTATTGAAATTTTGTCAAAACAACATTTTACCTTAAACTTCAGTTACTAGTTGCTTTTTCTCTGCCTTTAGTTCTGAAAATACAATTCCTGTTATTTGAGTAGAATTTTGAGCCATATCAATGTTTTTTTTTCAAAATTTAGGAAATGTATTTGCGTATCTTTAAAACCTTATAAAATGGAACTGAGTAAAGTTATGAATCTGAAAACAATTTTGTTGTAGCCTACTTCAATTAAGCAGAAGATGTATTTTGCAAGGTTTCACTTTTATAACACACATATTTTAAAGGTCATCAAAGGTCAGGGCCCTCTTGAGGGAGAAGGAGTGGAGTTAGTCACTTCAAAATACCTTCCTGGAACATACTTTAGTCTGTAGATTCATCCCTGAAAGCTTCATTTTCCTAACATAAACCCTTACTGAGATAGCAAGTAGTCAATTTACTAGAATTTTACCCAAAATAATCTTATTTGCTAGGTAAGCATAAGAAATAAGAGAACTGAAATAGTAGGCTACCCTAGCTAAAGCCTAGTCAATCTACATATCATTAACCTTGAAGTGTACTTAGCTATCACTGTTTTTAGTTGGAATAAAGTAAGGTATATCATCCTATCAAAAAGCTATTAACCTCCCCTAGCCCTTCCTTCCAAAAACCAAAAATTTTCAATCCAACTTCTTAGTGTGACACAAGGAAGGGTAGGACTATACTCACCAAACTGTTAGTCAAATTTGCCAGCATTCTGAATTGAATTTACCAGCATTCTGACTGTATACAATTTCTGTAATTTTGGCAATGCTATAGCATTGCTTAGGCTATATAAGCTTTTGAGAGGGATCATTTTATAGGAAATTGAAAGTTCTAGTGTCCTTTTTATGCATCAAATATGGTCAGAGGGCAACTAGCCTCCACCATGCACTATTTTTCCCATAGGCACTTAATCAAAGTTTTAACACATCCATTTTAATGAAAATAATCCAGGCCAAATAAGCTATGCCTCTAGGGTAGGGTCCCCCACAGTCCCTTAGGCAAGGACTTAAAGCTTTGCCAATTGTCCATTGTTTTCATATAAGGATTTTATTGAAGGAGTGGTTGTGCACACTTCTACCAACTTCAATTTGAAATTGAAAGCTAGGCCTATGATGCCCTTATTGAGAGTCAAAAGTGATCTAGGGTAGCCTGGTGCCCCCTCCACACCCTTTTTCCTCAAATGGATCAGATCAAAATTAGAGGTAGCCATTTTGTTCATAATAGTTCAAAGGTCAAATAACTATGACTATGTTTTCCATCACCCATTACTCTTGTTTTTCTGGTTCTTGTTCCTTTGTAGTTGATTCAATTTACAGGTAGCCTATATGGGTTGAAACAATAGAGATGCAAATTTAAAATCTAATTTAGATCTTTAATCAGTTGGTACTTATGGAGTAATTTTGTTTTGCTCCAATACCATTTTTGAGGGATCAAAGCTCTTCCC